>NC_080782.1:190654190-190954190 GCF_028018385.1 Neofelis nebulosa | reverse complement strand
GACGCTATAGGATGGAAGTCTCAAATTGTAGCTTTTGGGTTGGACGAGACCCACAAGCATGTTCTGTTTGCCTCACAAAGAGTTGCCCAGCACAAGTCTTAAATATTTTTAATTTATTGCCGATCTTAAGAATAGAGAAACGTATCATTTAAAAAATCTGCATTTCTAGCTCAGTCTTTAAAAACAACAACAACAACAACAATTAGGAGATTGGGCAATGGCGAGCTCAGGTTCCAACGTAGGAGCAACCACTGTAGCTGAGGGGCTGCTACCCTCCTTGGAGGGACCTCCAAGGGAGGACCTTGGAGGACCTCCCACCCTCCTTGGGACCACGGCTCTGGTCTCCAGGTGACCACAGCTTGCCAAGAATGTCATAAGCAGCCCAGAAGCCATCAGAATAGCACCGAATGACAGGCTCCACAGGGACACTTTTTAGGTTAGTGGTTTCAGGACTGAGCACTCTCCTGATTGTCAGGCCAGAGATGAGGAATTAATGCTGACACAGGTGGGAACCCCTGGCCCGGGAAGCCCTGGACTTGCTCCCTGTCACCCTCGGGGTGATACTGCTTTGGTAATGACCGCTTCAAACTAGAGCATGCTCTCTGTTCTGCTGCTCTGGAAAACCTACTCAGAGTTCAGCCTCCAGTTTTAAGATGTGAGGATTTACATAATGAGAAGGCAAAATGGTAACCCAGTCACTTTTTAATCCAGATGCTTTCTGAAGCCTAGGGCCTCGGTGAATTTTGGGGTTTGACCCCGGGTCCTCACTCCTGTCGAAGCATTCAGTGTCTATCCGTCTTTTTAAATTCCTTTTCTGGCTCTTCTCTCCTCCCTGCCACACTTCATAACTAAATGCATTTCTGTTCTTCTCATGCTAGTGCTCTCAAGTAATGTCTTGATCAGCCTCATATTTTAATCTTGTCCTTTTTTTTTTTGTCTCTACCCATCTTTTATATCGTAAAGCATGTGGAGTTACACAAAGTAGAAAAAGTAGGACCACGAAAAATTAATACCTTTTTAGACTATGAAAGTAAGACACGACTTTTGGTAGACTTTCTAGAAAATAAAGCAAAGCATATGAAAGACAAAACGATCCAATCTTCTCTCTTTTCAAAGCTGTGACAATGTGCTTCCTAATGGAAATGTATTGCAAGTATAATTTGAAGTCCTGCTGTAGTCACTTAACTCTATCTTATAATATTTTCTCCAAAATCTGAAACCACTATTTTTAGTGGAAACGTAGTATTCCATCAAGAGATGTATAAAACTTACTCAGCCTTTCCCCTATACACATCAACATTGTATCGGGTTTATTTTTCACTTTATAAAAAAATTTCACCCTATATTTAGCTAGTTTCTTGGAGGAGATTTCCCAAAGTGGAATTTGTGGCTTAAAAATTAAGAATGATAAAAAAAAATCTTATGAAATAGATTGCTAAATTGCTTTTAGAAAGTCCATCCTTTTACAGTCTTGCTCGCTGTCTATCAGACAATGGCTATCTTGCCAGCATTATGAAATTTAAAAAAATTTAATAACCAGATAGTTGTAAAAGTGTTTTAATTTGTATTTGATTTTGCTGAGTATGAATATTTCCAAATACTTATTGTCTACCGTATTAATTATTTTGTTTCTTAATTGTTAATGTTCATTGCCCACTTTTCTGTTGGCTTATTGAGAATTTTTCTGATCCCAACAACTTCTTATATATTTATGATAATAGTCCTGTGCTCTGTTATACTTACTGCAAATATTTCTCCCGATGTGCCAATGGCCTTTTTACTTTTTAGGACAATTTTGCGTACGTAAGTTAATTTTTTAAACTTAGCATGTCCCATCAACTTTCCTTTTCCTTCCTTTTATACTTAAAAGTTCTTTACAAAATGGTAATTACATGAGAGGACAGAGGTGTTATTGTGGTGATCGTTCCTCAATATCTATGGTTATCAAATAATCACCATGTACTCCTTAAACTTACATATGGTATATGTCAAGATCTCAATAAACCTTGGGAAAAAAAGGAAGTAATTTTATTTTATTTTTTTAACGTTTATTTATTTTTGAGAGAGAGCATGAGCAGGAGCGGGGGGGGGGGGGGGGAGAGTGAGGGAGACACAGAATCTGAAGCAGGCTCCAGGCTCTGAGCTGTCAGCACGGAGCCCGATCCAGGGCTTGAACCCACAGACCACGAGATCATGACGGACTGCAAGATCATGACCTGAGCCGAAGTCAGTCGTTCAACCACTGAACCACCCAGGTGCCCCCCCAAGAAAGTAATTTTTAAAAAGCCCTTTACATTCCTGAGATCAATTAGTCACATGTGTTTTCTAGTCTTTTGGTTTTAGGTTTTAAGTTTAATTTGACCTATCTGCTTCATACTTATTATGGGTCATGGTGCCCACTGGGTAGTAACTAAAATGACCAGCCGCCAAAGGCCAGTGTGAGAGCAAACACAATGCTTGGTGTAGAGTAAGTGACCAAAAAAGGCCACCAAGATCCTTCCAAATAGTTATTCTTATTTATTTTTATTTTTTGAATGTTTATTTATTTTTGAGAGAGAGACAGACAGATTGTGAGCAGGGGAGGGGCAGAGACAGAGGGAGACACAGAATCCGAAGCAGGTCCAGGCTCTGAGCTGTCGGCACAGACCCCGATGTGGGGCTCGAACTCGCACACCATGAGATCGTGACCTGAGCCAAAATTAAGAGTCAGAGGCTTAACCAACTGAGCCACTCAGGTGTGCTCCCAAGTAGTTATTTTTAAACAGCATTTGGTATGTGATGCTTCCTTATTGTGAAAGAAGCCATACAAGACTGCACATGCACTTTGCCGATTTTTCTATAATTCTTCTCTACTGCTGCTGCTTTATTAGTCTTGCTTTATACCAAGTCAAAAAGCTCTCTGAATCATTTTTTGGGAAATGTTCTTAATTAGTTTTCTATTCTTTCATATTAACTCAATAATTTTAGTAATTTCTCCGTACCCCACATCCCACTGGAGTCTTTGTTGTAATTTTGTTAAGTCTAAAAATTAATTTGTTATTTAAAAAGTTAATTTGTAAAGATAGGACATCTTTATCATCTTGATTTGCCCATAAGGGAAAGAAATAACAGCTAGCCTTCGTGAGGGCTTTACCATATGCCACTGGCCAACCGGGGTATTTTCACCTGTCAACCCATATAATCTGCACAGTGGTTTTCAGAAGAAGGTGCACGTTTACAAGCGAGGGGACTCAAGCACAGGCTGGAAAGCAATCCTTTAAACAAAATCACTGGTGGTAATGGACATTAACTAAATTTATCCTGGTGACGTTTCACAATATATACATATACCAAATCGTTAGGTTGCACACTACAAGTATTACAATGTGATATGTCAATTATATGCCAATGAGACTGGGAGAAAAATAAGGCATCAGAAAAAAATTTTAAGTGTTTAAAAGTTTACAAAACCACTAGCCAGGTTTTTCTCCAGTACGATGATCACTGTTCACTCTCTCCACCTCTTTCCTGCTTTCTTATCCTTACATTTTTTCCATTTCCCATTCCATTCCGAACTCTCTCTATACCTGCTCTGCTTCCTCCTTTTACTCCTATATAATTGGTAGTATTATGCTGTTCTGAAGTCTAAACTTAGTTGATTTGAATTGTTATGCTTCATTAAGGAAACAGTATGAGACCTCAGTCGACCTTTGTTGTTAGCCAGGGTCTCATACCCCACCCCAATCCCCGAAGGAAGGTAGGAGTGACTTCAGAGGTATACACTGGAGATAAGTAGAAAGCCAGAACCTCTGAGATACGGGGAAGGGAAAAGAGGCAGCAGAAGGGAGGTTTCAGGATGAAATTCCACCCCCACATTTAACTTCAAGAACCTGAGAATACGTTTACTTTGAAATTATTGAGCACCTACTGGATGCCAGGAAAAGAATCCTGAAACTTTATCTTTCATCCATCATGGGCGATGTATCTATTGGGGTTTTGCAAGTTTGTGGAAGAAAACTTCCAGGATCCTAAAGAGCCCCAGGCCATGCCAGGGAGGAGTGGGGAATTGTCTCCACCTTGCCCCTACAGAAGAAAACAGCATTCACTTCACTGCTTATCCTAGAGCAGAAAAGGGCTTGAATTCGTGATTGATCTGACAGGATGACAACGCAGTTCAATTAATGTAGATTCTTGAAACACTTCCAGGTTGATGTATCTATTCACAGCCCTCCATGGATTGGACTTTCATCCCCGGAGGGCTTCTTACAATTCAGTTTTGGCCCTTGAGACCAGGACCAGATCTAAGCCTGGCTGGGGGTACCTGAGGCCCAGCATGGCCCAGTGTAACATGCAGGCTTGTGGCCATATGGCATCCCCCGAGCCTGCCATTCTCTGATCTGTGCCAGAATGGGCATATGCGGGGATATTCCAGGATTTGAAGGGAGACTCAAAATGTCATAGAGCCAGTATGAGGTTAACCTTTCATTTCTCTTCTTTATGGCATGAGTAGAAGTGGAACCAAGAGGAAGCAGAAAATGCCATTATTTTTTTTAATTTTTAAGTTTTTTAAGTTTTTAAGTTTTTCATTTTATTTTTGAGAGAGAGAGAGAGAGAGAGAGAGAGAGAGAGAGAGATAGCATGAGCAGGGGAGGGCCAGAGAGAGAGAGGGAGACACAGGGCCCAAAGCAGGCTCCAGGCTCTGAGCTGTCAGCGCAGCGACTGACGCAGGGCTGGAACTCACGAACCATGAGATCAGGACCTGAGCCCAAGTTGGCACTCAACCAACCGAACCACCCAGGCGCCTCTCCATCATTATTATTATTTTTAAATGTGTGTTTATGTTTGAGAGAGACAGCACGAGCAGGGGAGGTGCAGAGAGAGAAGAGGACAGGAGACAGAGGATCTGAAGGGGGCTCTAGCAGAGAGCCAGATACCGGGCTTGAACTCAGGAACGGTGAGATCATGACCTGAGCCAAAGTCAGATGCTCAACTGATGCAGCCACCCAGGCTCCCCATGAAAATGCCATTATTGATTTTAAGGCATGACAGGTTGAGGTTAGGACACATAATATAAAACTTTTGGGCTCTCTGAGGTATGGCCTGTTTGTATGTATAAAATAGGTTTTTTAAAATGTCCCAAGATGAGAGACCTGCCATGGTTATGGATTTCACCCACTTGGCCTCACATATTTTGAGGAGAGAAATATCTAGAATCTGGCCGACTGGTGATTTCTTTTTTGAAGGAGTACTTGGTTGGACAGTCAGATGGGAGGCCCACAGGAACAAGTCACTGCTTCTGGATTTGTGCTATTATCAAATATATATATATATATATATATATACATACATTATATATATATATATATATATATATATATATATATATATATATATATATAATTTTCCCTGTGTTGCTATTTGGACTCCACAAGACTGAATGGCAGTTTGGCTCAATTAATTTTAGATGCTGCCTATTATGTAAGAGCGAAGTAAGCTTCCCAGAAAGAGCCACACCTTCCAATAAGCATCCTGACAAGCATATTGGGAAGAAGAAGGGAGAAATTGCATAGGGGTCTAGGGGTGGGGAGGCTGCCAGATGGTGGGGGCAGAAGGAGGCAATGCCTCGAAGGCCAAGTTAAAGGAAGAGCTTCGAGAGAAATTCCCATCTGTGGGGAGGGGGAGGGAGTGGCAGCACAGAGGAGTAGTAAGAAAAGAGAGCTTACAGAAGAATATCAGAATATCAGAAAACAGGAGGTCATTTTCAATCTGGACCTCCCACCTAAGGGACTAAGAAAGAAACCGTAAACACGAGAATGTACATCAAGGACATGTACATTTGTTTCATTCACAAATGAAGGGTGACTGTCCTCTGAGAGTTCACTTAGTGGCCTTGAGAAGGGAACTTTTTTAGTATCAAAATTGTGCCCATTTACCAGTGTTCACAAGTTGCTGTGAAATGCTGACAACTTGTTTCAATATTGTTTGTTTTTACTATTAAAGCCTCTGATGCATTTTAATGAAATCCACTTCATAAAACACAAAGGCATGTCTCTTCTCTTACTGAAAGAAAAATACTAGTGAAGCTCTTGGCCGTGTTCTTTCCGTATAATGGAATCTGAGATATAAATGCAATATTTAACACATCTGAAATTTAGAATGCCCGTTTTAAACGTTCGCATGCACATCACTCCATGTGCGTTCCTCATTTTGCTAATTTTGACCAAAGAATTACTTACCGGTTGAACTAAACTCTTAATGAACGAATTTACAATTAAGATCTTCCTCATACGATGAAATTGTTACAAAGACTATGTAAGTACGAGGCTCCATTTAGATTTCATTAACAAAATGCTTGGAATAGGAAGATAAGGAAAGAGCAACATTCAAGTCTTCTAATGCATAAAGCAAAGCAGTATTAATTTAAAAGGGGAAGGGATACAAAGACAATGGAAACCAGCAAAGAGTTCTGTCTCTAGGCATGGGAAGGGGTTTGTGTGTATGTAGTGCGGACAGACACAAATGCGTAAATGGACGTGCACAGTGCAAGAAGCACTCATCACAAATAAATTTGCTTGGATTCAACGGTGGAGCCGAGACCCTTGGTCAATGTTGAGACCGCGCCACCTTCTGGTTGCCATGTGCATGGCAGGCACTCATATTGTTTACAGACCTAGCATTTCTGTTTTATGCAAAACTTATATTGAAGGGAGGCTGCAGATACGTTACTTGTGCTGTGCACTCCGTCCCCTGGGAACCGTATTGGAATGAGAACACGATCCATAAATGTACTCCAGTGACTGCTCTGCTTGAAAATCTGAGTTTGCCTTTTAAGCCTGATCAACTGTAATGGTGTATGATAGGCCAGACAGAGCACAGGCACTAACGGCAAGCGCGAGCAGGAGGCTTCGGTTGCTTCGGTTGCCCGTCTTTTCCTGTCTTTTCCCTGGTTGCCACTTTGGGAACTTCCTAGCGTCGCAGAAATGGAGCCCCAGGAAACGCGGCAAGGCCTCTGCTGGTCAGGGAAAGCAGATGAGGGCTGTGCCGCGGTGCCTGCAAAACTGCGAAACAACAAGTAAACAGGGGCGCTAATTTCCGGACAACTGCTGACACACAGTTGTGGCCAAATGGTGATTTGGGGAATTACGTCGTGCTGAAATTCCTTCTTCGTTTCAGTTGGATCGTTTATGGTGTCATGGCCTTGGGAGTCTTGGCTGGAGAGGTGAGCTCAGCAATGATACACCTTTGCCACCGTGCCAGGGCATCCTGACAAGAGGACTTTGGGAAGACACGTGACCACCCATTTTATGCGTGGATCTGCCATAGCCGCATATGAAGCTCCGTTGTTGGAAAAGATAGTCACAAAGGAAAGGTGGTGTTTTTCCCACGTGCTTTAATTAAGGAGTCTATATGTCTTCATCAAAATTAGGCCTAAAACCTTAAATGCTTGAGGTTAAATGCTTAAATGCTAGGAACTTTGTGAAAGCTTCTATAGAGGCAAATATATTTATATAGACAAAATAAGCCTAGTTGAATAATTGTTCCTTACATTTTATCAATGTAGACTTCTAAGATTCCTTGGGCAGGCAACCCTATGCCACCCCACCTCCCATCGTCTCCCATCTCCTGCTCACCACTCTGCACACGCACACACACACACACACACACACACACACACTTAGCCCCGAGAATAAAACAGAGAGGTGGTAATACTTTTACCAACAGAAAGAAGTAAAGTTCGTAATGATCCGGATGGCCTCTTCAACTTTCTATTTCACGTTACCTATGTTGACAGAAACTGTAATAGTTTTGCAAATTGAAACACTTCTGAATCTACAAATAAAATGATCGAGAAAGGAGTGGTTAGAAAAAAAGAAAATGCAGGTTTAATTTTTCAAAACAAGATTTAGCTGTTGTGGTGGTAACTCATGGTCCTAAATTAATACTGGGATTTGCTCTATTTAAAGTTTGATTATGAAGGTTAAAGTCTTCTGAGATGGGTGTTTTAGAGGGTACCCCAACCAAAAGAACAGTGAGGTGAAAGTGTGAGATTGAACAGATGATGCAGTCAGAGCCCCCTGGAAGTCATGAACTTAGAAGCTCGCTATTTGGCAACTAGCAGCATAGTAACTGATTCAGGGAAGTGTCATATGGGATGCTGAAAGTGGTGGGTGAAAGTATGAAGAGGATTATTATATGATATCATAGTATCTCTCTACAGAATTTATTAGAAAGGATGAAATAAGAACTTGAAAGTGGAGGAACGTGATAAATCTCCCCTTGGCCAAGTGATCAAAGTTAACACCACCAGCAGATCTCATCTGTGCTTCCCGGTATGAAGCACTGAGAAGAATTTAGCACCCCTTCCATGACATTGCCACAAAAGCTCAAAATCCAAAACTAAGTTCAGGACGAAACCTCAAGGCAACCCTAAATGAAGGACATTCTATATGATAATTGGCTTCACTCACAAAACGTCAGGGCTATGAAATACAAAGAAAGACTCAAATGCTGTTCCAGGTTAAAGAAAACTGGAGACAGGATGGCTTGAACAAAGCATGTGGCTTTGGATTCTCTCTCTTACAAAAGGCGTGGAGTCAATTGGCAAAATATTCTATAGCTTAGCTAATAACACTGTCTTGGGGTTAGTCTGTCTCCTGATCTTGTGGATTGTAGTGTGGCTACCTAAGACAACTTCTTGCTTTTAGGAAATAGATCTCTGCAATTTCTCTTAAATGACTCAGTTAAAAAGATGGCAAGTGCTAATATCTAGACAATTTGTATATGAGAAGTCTTTGCATTTTCCCTTCAGTCTTTCTGCAAGTCTGACATTTAAAACAAACAACTTTTAAAAATCAACAAAATATGGACAAAAACGCCATTTCTTCCAGCTCATGCAGTACCGAATAACAAGTAACTCTAACTTTTCTAACCAAAAAGCAAGTTGTTTTACTCTCAGGTACACTCAACTTCAGGCACTGAAGGTGGAATTTGGAAAGCAGATCTTTTCAGAGGACCCTCTTTGCACAACCAGCTGCAAATCAGCTTCCTGGCCTATTTGAGCCCCATACTTTCTCCTCTCTTCTTGCCAACACTCTGTTCCTTCTTTCATTCAAAGGACTTTTATGGCACAGCCTGACCCTGTAAACTGCTGGCTATTCGGAGAGGAGCCAGACTCAGCTTCCAGTCTACGGCACACAGAGAGAATTCCAGTGGACTATATTTCAAAGTGCCACCACAGTGGAAAAACAAGGGGAGAAAATGGTACCATGGACAATTTCAAGGAGGAGGCCCGAGTTGCAGGCCCCAGTCAGAGGGAGATTGAAGACATTGAGGGGGAGCAGGGGTGCAGTTGTAGAGGGGTCTTTCCAGGACCCGTTATTATGGGACGTCAGCTCAGTGGTGAGGGGTGTGACTGCCCCCCAGGCAGGGGCTGGAGCACATCACGTTTGTCCCGCTAGAGCATTTTAGTTCTATAGCTTGGTGGTGGAAAACCACTGAAAGATCATGCTTAGATTTATATGTTCAAAGGGCCCTTGTTTCTCAGGCTCCCTTTGTAATTCTTTCACTGGTCAATTGACTTTTCGTCAGTGAATGACTGTTCGAAGTCAGATGCCGTACTGGTTTGAGGTACATATGACCAAAAAAAATATATAATTTTTGCTCTAACAGAGTGTCTCCATTCTGCAGTCTCTGTGGCTTTTTTCTTTCTGCTTTCTACCACTTAAATGTGAGCCATATTAAAGACCACTGTAAGTCGTACTTGGTCTGCCCTGTATTTATTTGTGCTTCTTAACCTCTCCCTGGAACTCCTAAACCTGCTCTCCTTATTAAGCTAGAAGGAGAAAGTACTCGAAACACACCACAGTGCAATAGAAGGCAAACTTTGCCTTTCCCTAACCAAAGTAGCCAGTTTAAACTATACTCAAAGCTTTATGCCCAATTCTAGCAGGTAATATTAAAATTATAGGATTCCTCGAAACTCATCTTTTTAATCCATTTACTTAACAATATTCCTGTCATCTTAACATTTATAAGATAAAATAATTGTATCATTTGTATAATTCTGAAACGTAGTTAGCCATTATTTTCAATTATTTTTTTCGCAATATAGCATGATCATTTATATTTCATGCTTAGTACACTAATTAGGTTAATAGCCTCTAGTGCTAAGCACTGTAGTATTTTATTTCATGGTGTTTGAAAGCTATCTTGTATGGAATATAATTTTCACTGTTTAAATTCACATATTATCATTTTTTGAAGTATATTTTCATTGTAAGTATCAGCAAGGGGAAAATACTCAAGGTAGCCTAGATTTTCTCAAAGAAAATAATATGTCATTCAACCAAAGCACCTACTGTGTACCTAGCATTTGGTTAGGAGCTCTCAGAGGACACTGAAGAAAGAAAAGTGGACAGGGAGGGGGAGCATAGCAGGGACTTCTTTAGAAAAATTCATTTGGCAGTTAAGGAAATAACAGGTTTCTCTAATACATACTTCCATAAGCTTCACAGGCAAAATTTGAATTTCAATCCTCAAGCTGCTACTTTCTAGCAACACAAATACAGGCACCGTGACCACTCTAAGACTCAGCTTCCTTGCAGTAAAATGCAGCTAATAGTGACAAATCGGTGTCTCTTTCTCTTCTTCCTTTCACTCTTAGACTCCAACACATGGCCTCCCTTAAGGGGTAAGTCCATGTTGTGGTCTCTATGTTGTGGTCAACATGGCGACACCTACGGCCCTCACACCTCTTGCTCATATGGCAGCTCCTGGACATTACACTCAGACTCATGTCAAATCCATTCCACAGTTCTTTGAGCTTCAGTTACTTCAGGAAAGAGAGACTAAGAGTAGAAAAGCAAGTGCAGGGGCGCCTGGGTGGCGCAGTCGGTTAAGCGTCCGACTTCAGCCAGGTCACGATCTCGCGGTCCGTGAGTTCGAGCCCCGCGTCAGGCTCTGGGCTGATGGCTCGGAGCCTGGAGCCTGTTTCCGATTCTGTGTCTCCCTCTCTCTCTGCCCCTCCCCCGTTCATGCTCTGTCTCTCTCTGTCCCAAAAATAAATTAAAAAAAAAAAAAAAAAAAACATTAAAAAAAAAAAAAAAAAAAAAAGAAAAGCAAGTGCATGGATTGATTTGAAATTTAGGGTATATATGGATCTTGTAATGAACTAAATAACGATTTGGGTTTTTTAATTTTTTTTTTTTTTAGATTTTTTTATTTTTAAGTAATCTCTACACCCAACACAGGGCTTGAATTTACAATCTTGAGATTAAGAATCATATGCTCTTCCAACTGAACCACCCAGGCACCCCTGACTTGCAGGTTTTTAATAATTAGAACATTTGTGCTACTATTCTTCCCTTTTCTTGTCCCCCCCGCCCCATATATTCTATCCGGTTAGTTACCTTTTTAAATAGACGCCCATAATTTTTATTCATTTATTCTTTGCATTTCCACCGCTACCCCCTTTCCCCGGGCCCCACTGCCGTCCTTCCAGACTGTTGGCAAAAGTTTTCTCATCTGTGGCTAGCATCCCCCTCTCTGGTCCATTCTATCCATGGCAGCCCAGACTTTTCTGCTTGAAACTGTATCCCTCTTATGCTCCAGAATGCCCTATCATTTAAAGTGCTCTCTAATCTGAAACCAGTTGACTCCTCATATTCCTTATATTTCACCAAAAACAAACAGCTTGCTTAGTTGTCCTTATATGATTTCCTGTATGATTTCCATCAATGTTGTGTCCTCCACCTGCAAAAATCTTCCCTCCCTGTCCTACCCGTTCCAACTCAACACGGACAAATCCAACCTCCCTCAAGCCTCAACTCAAATATTACCTCCTCCCTGAGGTCTTTGTAATTGTCCCTACTCCAACAAAAATCTTAGCCCTTTTAATCTTCATACACTTCATATCGAAGAACCTGCTCTTGCATAAAACCTATAAAAATCCCAACGTACTGCACCTCTTTTGGGAAACTGTCACTTCTTCCCCTGCAAATGGGGTGTTAATGCAGGTGAAATCACTACTGTATAAGCTATAGGTCTTAACCAGCTTTGTATTTTCAAGGTATTTAGCATAATGTCTTTATACTAACATTTATTCAACGAGTAAATGGCTTTTAATCACAGCGTTTATCTGTTTATTTATTCAACAAATATTTATTGAACACCTGCTAGGTATGAAGTGTTGTCCTAAGTATGGGATCACCGATAAGCCAAACAGACCCAAGTCCCTGTCCACAAGGAGCGTGAAGTTTAGTGTTTGAGAAGGATGTGGGAGGGGACTGACAGTAGATCATGAAATAAGAAAAACATACAGCATTTTAGAAAGCGACAAGTTCTGCAAAAAGGAAGTTAGAGGAGTTTCGTAGGCCCCAGACGTCAAGTGGGTGGTGGTGAGGATTGTGGTTTAAATAAGCTTGCCTCACTAAGCTCCGCGAGAAAACTGAGCAAAAACTGGAAGGAGGGAAGCCACTGAGTCTTTCAGAGACTGAGAGGAAGCGCCTTCCGGCAGAGGGAAAAGCGAGTGGAAAACCCTAAGAGGGGAGCCTATCTGGCATGTTCTGGCACCACAACAGGGCAGAGCAGCCGGGAGACATGTGAGAAGGGGACAGGAGCAGGGGCTGAGATTAGAGAGGGAGTGTGGGCAGGGAAGGGAGATCATGTAAGGACTCCGGCTCTTCCCCTGGGAGAAACCTGAAGCCGCTGAAGGGCTTCGAGCCAAGGAGTGGTGCAGTCTAGTCCAGCCTTTATCATATTTTACCCTCATTACTTTTTCACCTTTTGTGCATAAAGATGTTGACTTAAGATAGATGCATCTAACAGAGTCCAAATATTATAAGCACGTGCCATCAGAGGACACCAGAGCATGGGAAAGAGTCCATTCTCCAACATGCTGGCTCAGAGACTGGGGAGATGAAAAGGTGGCAGGAAAGGGGGCACAGTGACCTAACTGCAGTTCAGTCGGTGGACTGCTTCCTTCCCTTTAGTCCACATATGCTAACCAGAAGCCTTTAGTCTTTCTGAAATTTTACTTAAAATTTCAGGTATTCTACACCTGAATAGGCTTGTCAGTGCATGAAGCAACAGTAATGGTTAAGTTACTAAGTATTCCACGCAATTGTCAAATAAGCCATTGGTTTTAAGTCCAGTTTGGGAAACATCATTTTCATTTCATTTTATTGGCTAAGAGGGCAAATTTAAATTGGGTCTACGGAGGGGCGCCTGGGTGGCTGAGTCAGTTAAGCATCCGACTTTGGCTCAGGTCATGATCTCACCCTTAGTGGGTTTGAGCTGCCCATCGGGCTCTGTGCCGACAGCTCGGAGCCTGGAGCTGCTTCGAGTTCTGTGTCTCTCACTATGCCCCTCCCCTGCTCAGACTCTATCTCTCTCTCCTAAAAGTAAACATTAAAAAATAATAATAATAAATAAGTTGAGCCTACTGAATTTGTCTTGCTTTCCCACTGTATCCTCTCGTGTAACTACTAATGAGGAGTGAATTGACTAAAAATTGGTCATCCCAAGGAAAAAGTTGGGAAGGGGTGACCGTGCCTCATACACTGGGTCCAGGGTGGCAGATGTGGGGGCAGGGCTCACTCTGGTCCCTTGCCACGGGTCACAGGTCATTCCCGAGGTGCTGAGGAAAGAGTCCTGATGAGGCCTCCTCTCGAAGAACCCAAAGTGTCCTGGCATCTCTTGTTCAGCTCAATTTTGTGCCTGAGTGACCTTGCCAGAGTGTGCCATGGGTGTAGAGCCATCAGCTCTACTGATGGCGGGGGCTGATTTGGGACTGGTGCCTCCCTTCCCATTACTGTACTCATGGTCACTGACCACTTGTGGATTCATGCCTCTAAATTAGAGGAAAGGTCCAACCTTAATACAGAGTTTCCTCAATCACAGCAGAGAAACGGGCTTCAGTGGCCCGGGTCTAGCATCAGACTATTGGCATCTGGTGTAGCCTGAGTACCCTGGGCCCTCTGCCCTTCCCTTCCTGTGCTGTGTGACCTTGGGAAAGCTGTCCAGCCTCCCTGAGCTTCCGCTCCTATATTTGTCAGTTGGTTGACAAAACTGACTTTGTAATATCGTTGTCAGAGTTTTAGGAATAATCTTTGATTGTGGACCTGGAGAACGGTAGCTCTACAATAAATGCCGATTCATAATCTCAAATGGATCTAACGTTACATCGAATATACCTCTTCCCATTCACGTATTTTAGCAATTTGCCTTTCACCCGCATAAGAGACTCGTGACTTTTCCTGTGTTTCGATGGGACTGGTGCTATTGAGTCCACATATATTTTAGAAAACTTGATTTTCAAGGTAATTCTTCTACCGGGCTGCTAACAATGAAGTGGAAATTGCTGTTTGTTTAGCTATAAAGAATATTCCCGGAGGGAGTATTGTGAAATATCAGATGGGCAGAAGGAATCGGCGAGTGAATTTTACAGTTCTCTTTTATCCCCAAAGACTTTCCGAGAGAGATACATTTTGCACACCGAGGGTTTTAGTCCATCCCTGTACCAATATTTTGGGAGATCTGTTATATGTCAGGCTCTGAGAGTAGCAAGGGACGGGGCTTTAGCTCCTAGCCTAGAAAAAGTTTCCAGTCTGGTAGATAAAACACTTTCTATTGTATTCTATTACAAGGTGATGAGTTCCAGCACAGTGTAGCCATACCTGAGGGCCGAGGGATGATTTTGACGGTCTCTTGCTGTCTAGTCTGGCTGAATGCTTTGGTGATGAGAAATGAGGGACCAGGATATTGTGACTTTAGGAGGCCATTCCCTGCCAAGACGGGACTGGGTTCTGGGTGCTAACGGGGGAAGAGTAACCGGGGTACAACAACCGTTGGGCACTTCCATTTTTCCAGGTGGTTAGTGGTACTAGCATTTCCATTTTTTGGTGCGTTGTTCACTCCTTAACGGTGATGAAAACTGTCCACTCTCCATAGGCTACTTTTTTCCCAACTGTGGAAATTGTGACCGTCAATTCCCATCTGCGCACACAGAAGAAACACAGGCAGGTAACCCAGAACAGCGACGCTCTGATACTCGTGTGTCCTCCCTGTCGGAAACAGGGTCCAGGCTGCAATGCAGACGGAGTCTAAGGGACTTAAAACGACAGGGGCGTGAGAAGCCACCGCCGAAGGCGGCTCTGACACAGGGATGGGCCTTTCTCGTCCTGCCCAAACCCGAGCCGTTCTCAAGCTGTTTAACTTGCGGTTCTTTTCTCCGGTTGCCTTTTCTTTGAAAACTAATTGTAGATGTGAAATGGCCATGTTTAAATAATTCATAAAAAAAAATAATAAATCCAGAGGAAAGTGGCAGAGGTGCGGAGGAACCTGGTGAAGTACAAAGGAGGGGGCGAGCCCGGCGCAGTTTTCCAAGAGGCTCTCCTCACTCTGGAGTGCTTAATGAGGCCCGCCTGCCCGCGTGGCCCTGGGTTGGTTTTGTTCTTTCAAGAGAGCTGTTGACCTCACCCTGCATTAGAACGCACGGAGCGGTCGCTTCTCACGATTCGTGAAAACATTTGTAAATGCTGTTATTTGGGCATGGGGGAAAAAAATCGGTACCTTCTGACTGAGGGAAACTCATACATTTATAATTGTATTTTTTAATGTCGAGGAACAGCCTTTTAGCCCTAGCAATTATGCAAACCAGTTAGACAACATTGTTTAATGTAGGCAACTAAATGCCCAGAAGATCCTTCGCTGGAAAAACAAGAGCTTCTGCAACTTTTGGAGACTTCTTCCAGCCAGACAATTAATGGAACTAACTCAACGGTGCCTTTGTAAGGTTTATAGCTCCTGGAACTACCGCCGTGCCTACAGAACTATTTTAAATGTTACACCCTTGAAACTTCTAGATCAATTAGTTTGTGATAGAAGGCAATCTCTAGGTCTAAAACTACTTTTTTTATGCTGATATATCATTTTCAGTAATAGGCTTTTTCTTTTTTCTTATCTTTTTCTTTCTTTCCTTTTTTTCTTTTTTCTTTCTTTCTTTTTTTTTTTTTTTCTTTTTTTTTTCTGTAGAGCTAATTAGTAACTCCTGCCCTGGAGGAGCTGCTGCACATTGGTTAGACTTTCATCCCCAAACTTCGAGGGAATTTCCACCATGTTCTTCATAGCCCCTCATCAGATGTGGGGAGGGGGGTAGCTAGAATAGTAGGAAAAAAGTGGGTACTAGTGCTATAAGGAGATGACTCAGGTCTCTCTATTCTGTTACACCTGCTAAACACGTCAAGGTTTTAGAACCAGTGCTGTTCAAATATGCACTGTGTCAACTATTCTATATGCCCACTGTAGTTTCTCTTTTAAAAGTACGCTGGCATTTCCTCTGTCACATAATACCAAATATGCTTCTGCCCAATGCTTTGTGATTGAAAAAGTGGTCTTCAAAGTTGCCATTCAAAAATACCCATGTGGCTCCTCGAATCCTACCGCGTCTCTTTTGTTTTCCCAAGTCTCAGCCGAGGAAACGTTTGTCACTTAATTGCTGCTGAGGATCACAGATGATGGTTTATAGGTTTAGGCAAATAGTGGGCAGCACTTTGTTAACCAACGGAAGAGCACGCTGGTACTTGATAATTATCCTACGGAGCTCAATTGGCCCTTAACGGCACCTACCCCCCCAGCATCGGGGAGCCTGTTTCAAAACAAAAGCTCCTTCTTGTTAATTAACCTGTGTGCACTTGTTACAAATGAAACCTATTTGTTTCCAGCTAATACATTTGCCGCTACTTTAAATATTCATTTATTATTATGCTTGTTAAGTGAAAGGTGGAGAAGAATGGCTTGGATGACTTCCATCAGTAGGCACTGAGCTTTAAGAGATCAGCAAATAGACTAATATGTCAATTATGTTGCCCTGTGCTCTGTGGGCCCCCAAATCTGCTTAAGAAAGATGAGCTTCTCTCAACCATGAAAACCAGATAGGGGCAATTGAGAAGCAAGGCACCCACAACAGTAATCCGTGAATTTTCATTAGAGGAGAATTTTCCTGAATGTGAAATGCAATTCGTGTGAAGCTTGGTTCCATTTCTCAATCTATGTCGTGACTGTTTTGTGTCTGGGTGGACAAAAAACTGGATACATGCAACAGATATGTCTTGATTTTCCCTTGCCCCAAATGAAACGATAAACCAAAAATATGAGGAATTTGCTTACTTTTATGCAAAACTAATTTGAGAATCATAAGGAAATATAGGTACATACCATAATATGTCAGAAGTGTGGTAATTGAAAAAGCAGTAGAAACAAACATGCATTCATTTAGCAGATTTTATATAAAATCTAGAATGAAATGGTGATCCTTAGAAAGCCTACCAAAATGATCACTTAAAGTTTGGGTGATCCTGTAATTGGTTTTAGGCATTTGTTATTGTTCTCCAAAACTCATGTTGGAAAATTTTCTAAAACACATTATTCTCAAAGTAAGAGTAACCTACCTTACAAATTATTTAAAGAGATGAAAAAATAATATTTTATGCCAATGTCAGGAAGAACTTTTAACTTTGATTTGGATGAAATATTGAAATGTCATGGCTTTGAAATTTGCCCTTCGGAATATTTTCTTTTTGTTTTTGTTGCATCAAAAATCACACTTGTGTGATTTCAGTTAGGTTCTCTTAACTGCATAACAGAGTTCAAAATACACTTGAATATTGATGGAAGCAACATTCCCACAGCCACCAATCAATTACTTTGATTCTTCTGTTTTAAAATTGGTCCAATAATGCATTTTAGAATAGGTCAATACTGCCTGCTACATGGAGTAATGTCTAATTTGTTTCTATTCATCATGATCATGTAGTTAAGAACAATATGCTTAAAATCCCCAGTTGTCACTGGGAAGAATGATATGTAAAATTGACAAAAGAATTTATAAAATTGCTATATGGGTATAATGTTTTTAAGAGATGTGGGGCACCGAGGTTAAGTTCATTTAAGTGTCTGATTCTTGGTTTCAGCTCAGGTCATGATCTCATGGTTCGTGGGATTGAGCCCCATGTTGGGCTCTGCGCTGACAGAGCAGAGCCTACTTGGGATTCTCTCTCTCTCTCTCTCTCTCTCCTTCTGCCCCCACCCTGCTCTCTCTCTCTCTCTCTCTCTCTCTCAAAATAAAATAAACTCTAAAGAGATAGAGAAAGTGGGAGAGAGAGATGTAACATATCCCTGCATCATCTTTTTCCCATCACCAGGTAATATTCTGGATATATTATACATTTACATTAACTTGATGGGTCAGCACACCTGAACACCCACATTCTCTGTTTACCAACTCAAAAGGGACCACTTCTCTATGCCCAGAAGGAATGTTTCTTGCTGCTCCCTGCAGCATCATTCAGAAAAAATAGAGAAAACAAACCTTTCACTCTCACCTTACCAAATCACTTCTCTTCTCAATACAAGTTCTTCAGCAGCAGCAGCGGCGGCAAATATTTACGAGTACCTGTATGTGGCAAGGGATATGAAGAAGCAGAAGGATTGTGAGAACATCCACTACCATCATACTATAAGTTTCGCTCTCACCAACTAGGGATGGTTATCAGGGGACCACAAGAAGGGGAAGCATGGAAGTTCATCCTCTGGCTAAAGTCCTCTGTGTACTTCACCCATTAAAAGAATGTAAATTCACAGTGCCTGGGTGGCTCAGTTAGTTAAGCATCCAACTCCTGATGTTGGCTCAGATCATGATCTCAAGGTTCCATGAGTTCGAGCCCTGCATCAGTCTCTGTGCTAAGTTGAGTGTGGAGTCTGCTTGGGATTCTCTCTCTCTATCCCTCCCCCATGCTACTCTCTTCCTCTCTCTCTCTCTCTCTCTCTCTCGCTTTCTTAAAATAAACATTTTTTAAAAAGACTGTAAATTCATTATGTAACACACCAAAGGAAAAAATACTGACCTGAAACTCTGGAAAACTCCACATGTGGCCCTTGTGAAGTAAGAAGCACCTTGTGCCTGAGTTTATCATCTATTCCTTCTTAGAACTGAAGAACCAAAGGAAAGAAAACAACAAGCTATTTTCATTTGCATCCTGGTATACGTTGGACTCACATGGGGGATGCTTAATGCTTAGAACGCTAGGGCTGTGTTTAGTGTGCTATAATCAATATAAAATACCTCATCCTTCTATCATTAAGTGGGTATTTGGAAAAAGTTGTTACATCCTTAGGCATTGCTTTAGTGCTAGGGAAGAACTTAAAAATTCATAGTGATCACTTACCTGGACTCTTATATCACCTATTGTCTACATCATTCTGATTAACCACACATATGCTGCCTTGAACTGCCAGGCACAATTGCATTTTTCTGCCTACATAATAAATGTTGCAAATATATATTACTTATGCACATGTCTGGTTAGTCATTAATAGAAAGAAACTATATCAATCCAGTGCTCACTGTAAACCAAGCAATCATATACTACTATTTATAAGACAATTATAACGCATAAGTACTCATGTCTTTTATTAATATTGTTGCTACTGATCTAAGCCTATTTGAGCATTTACAATTATTCGGTTCTTTGGGTAGATACATATAGCTTCTAATAGTTAGAAGTAGGTGATGGGTAAAATTCTTCCCCCCCTCAAAACTTTGCTACCTAATGGTTTGTTACAATAAAAGCAATTGTGAGAATTAATTCTGCAACACATATATCTATCAGTAAGCAGGGACAAGAAAAAGACATACAATCTGCTCTGTAAAAAAACCTCACATAACTTGTGGAGATAAATGTGTGCCTACCAATTCGAGTCACACATATTATGCCTTTTACCCAATGGAACAGACAAAATGTGTTATAGGATTTAGGTGGAAGAGAATCCACTATGGATGGTGGTGGAGAAATGCAACACAGAAGAAGATAAACTTGACCAGTCTCCCAAGAAAAGGCAGGTCTGAGAGGAATGGAGTGGGACCAAGGACATCCTAAGCAGGCAAGAACCAACAAAAGTTTAAAGGTGGAAACCCTGTAGTCAGTCTTACATATTTATGGAATTGCACTTCTCCTAACTCCAGCCGTCAAAGTTGGAACAACATTTTGAACATGAGGAAAATTATCATCAGATTATAGGTGTCTTAGCAGCCATACCACCAGAATTAATCTATTCTAATAGGCCACTCAGGCATAAAGATTGTGGATTTTCTACTTTTTATAGGCAACTTGACTTTCAGTTAGAATATTTTATAACCTATTCCCTAAAACATGAAGGGCTGTGAAAACACTACCTGTAATCCCATTAGCAGTGCAGAGCGTTATTGCTGTTAACAAAGCCAAGAAAGCAACAGTCTTCCCCATGTTCATTCATTCGCACATTCATTCAGTCATTCATTCATTCAGCGATCTCGATTAAGTACCTACCGGGTCTCAAGCATTGTGCTGAATTGTAAGCAGTTACAGTGAGTTGAGAGAAATTCTGCTTTGTATCATCACCTGGTAACTGACGACATTAGTTGAGTAAGGCGACTGTCCAAAGCTATGACCAGGGAGAGGTGGGCGATGGTGGCAGGAAGGAGGAAATATCAGCAACAGACTGAAGCACTACCCCCTACTGAGGCCCTCACCTGCAAAAGCTCGTAGCTGTTTTCCCGTTGCTAATCTGGAAGGCTAAGACTGCTTTTAAGGGTACCTAGAGTCCAGGCTTGTTTTGATAATTCCTAAAAGGTAGGCCTACCTAGGACTCTCCAGTAGGTTTTAAAATGCGATTCCAGTGTACAAAGTAGGAGGCCAATGAGGTGACTCCGTTTGCACATATTATTTGCTCTCATTTTCCAAGGGCATCCGGAGAATTGGCAAGGATTTCCAGCTGTTTTCCTGTCTGCTCCATGCGGAAAGTTGAGCGTCCAGGCTTCGAGGGACTTTGCCAGGGTACCTATATGCTTAGGTTTGCCTGGGACAGTCCAGATTCTGTCAACTTTCCAAGTGTGTAACTATTAACAGCATCTAACTTCCTTCTTTAAAACGTCCCATCAACACAATAAATTATGTGGTCACTTTTAATACTAGCTGACTTCAACCTTGAATAATAGGTCTCTAAGTCTACCAACAATTTGGGAAATAAGACTTCTGATACGTTAAAATACTTCCAACCAAGGAAAACTGCTATAGGGTTTTCCTGAGCTAGTTACATGATACTAAAAAAGTTTGGTCAATAGAGCCAGATGGTTGACAAATCAGGGAGACAAATCGCTATGACCTGGTGGTCAAGGGCATAGACTTGAGCCAGGCAGCCCAGTTCTGCCACTTCCTATCGATGTGACCTTATCCTCACTGGTTTTGGTTTCCTTACTTCAGAGTAGAGATGTTAACAGTATCTATTTCGTAGGTTTGCAATGAGGATTATATTAATTAATATATTAAAAGTGCCCAGAACAGTGCCTGAATAAAGGTTTGCTCTCATTACTACCTCATCCAAAAAGGTAGGCACAGGAATGCAGATATCTCTTCAAGATCTGATTTCATTTATTTCCTTTGGATATGCCTAGAATATGGAATTGCTGGGTCATAAGGTAGTTCCATTTTTAATTTTTTGAGGAACCCCCCCCACACTGTGTTGCATAATGGCTACATCAATTTACCTTCCCATCACCAACACACAGGGGTTCCCTCTTCTTCACATTCTCATCAACATTTGTGATCCTTTTTTGTTTTTCCATGCTGTCTTATCTTTAAATATAAAGACTTCCAATCACATCACCAAAAGACCATTTTACCCACCACTCTGGCCACCAGTCTCTCGTCTCTCTCTCTCTCTCTCCAGCAATGGTGAGGTAGATACCATTTCCATGGGGGGAGGGAAATCCATGGTTCGTTGCCTTTGCCAACAACAGAAACATTGGACAGCCAAGTGACAAAGCAGTTGCCACTGGCATCTTTCATGTGAACTACATCAAAAGAAGCAAGGTGTCTCTCTGTTGGTGATCACACCAATTCTTCCCAGGTTAGCACCTCCAGTCATCATACACAGACACAGATTACCAGTGTCAAACTTGATGAACTCAGCAATCTTTCCCTCCTCTAAATCAATCTGAGTGGTCTCATTCGCCTTGATGAGGGGATCAGGATAGCAGATGGTATGAACATCATGGGTCACCAGATTCCTTTTGCCCCCCACAAAGGTATTTCTCCTTTGCACAATTTATACTTGAACGGCAAAACCAATGCTTGGTGTCGTGGATCAGATGGAAATTCTCCCCAGTCTTGACAATGCTGATGATGCCCATAAAACTAGCAGGGTAGGTTCTATCAGTTCAGAATTTGCCAACAGTCATAATAAATAATAAAATTCTGCATAAAGATCTTCTTTACTTCATCTCCTGTTAGGGCATACTTAAGTCTATTCCCTAGGAAAATGATGAGAGCTTATGGAACCAGTAGATAGACAAGGGGCAAACACACTGGTCAGTTTATCTAGTGTCCAATGCTTTAGAGCTGCTATACACTTCAGATGCTTCTTGGGACCATGAGCCCCAGCTGTGCTAGGCGTAGAGAGAGCTGTTATCATTTGTCTGTTTGAAGATAGCCATTCTAACAGGTGTGAGATGATCTCTTATTGTGGTTTTGATTTGCATTTCCCTGATGATTAGTGACATTGAGCACCTTTTCATATATATACCTGTTGGCCATTTATGTCTTCTTTCGAGAAATGTCCATTCAGGTCCTTTGCCCATTCTTCAATCAGATTATTTTTATTTTTATTTTATTTTATTTATTTAATTTAATTTTTTTTTTTTTTTTTGCCACTGAGGTTGTACATTCATTGCAGGATTATTCACAATAGCCAAGGTATGGAAACAAATTAAATGTCCATTGACAGATGAACAGATAAAGAAAATGTGGTACATACATACAATGGAATATTGTTTAGCTATGGAGTCAGGAAATCCTGTCATTTGCCACAACATGGTTGAAGTTGGAGGACATCATCCTAAGTGAAATAAGCCAGACCTAGAAAGACAAATACTGCATGATCTTACTTGTAGAATATAAAATAGTCAAGGTCATAGAAACAGAGGGTACAGTGGTGGTTGCCAGAGGCTGAGGGGAGGGAGAAATGGGGAGATTTTGATCAAAGAGTACAGGTTTCAAGTACACAAGATGAATAAATTCTGGAGATCTGCTATACAGCATGGTTATTACAGTTTAAAAAAAACTATCGTATACTTGAATTTTGCTAAAGAGGATAGATCTTAAGAGTTCTCTACACATACACACACAAGAAAAGAAAGCAAGAAAAGAAAATAGTAGCTATGTGAGGTGACAGATATGTTAATCAGCTTGATTGTGGTAATCATTCCACAATGTAAATGTTTGTCAAAACACCAAGTTGTACGCCTTAAATATATACAATGTTTATTGGTCAGTTATACCTAAATAAAACTTTAAAGAAAGGTAAGCATAGATGAGTTAACAGCTCTTGTATAGATGAGGCCTTAATTGAGAAATGTCAACCACCAGTCAATAGCCTATAAAGCAAACTTACTCATCTTTGAAACCAATAGCAAGTTGCTATAAAACTTTAATGAATATATTTGGGCTATATAATAAAATAAAACCACAATTTTTATTTACAATAACACTTTGAGCTCACTTGAAGTGAAACTGTCTCTTATCTCACTGACCCTACAGAAATTTACTATGTTCCATTTTATTCCTCTCAAGATAGAAAGCATTCTGGTATCAATATATTATAGTATCTGAAATTTTTTTATCTTCTAATATTATAATATTGTAAGCCCCCATTCTTATGTCTCCCCAGCTCTGTGTAAAATGTATCATATATATTTTTTGATTTGGATATGCCTTTAAACCAGATAAATTTCATTGTATACATTAGAGGCAATATACATTTAACATGGAAAAGAATCACTGATAATAATAGGATACATTAAGTTGGCAACAGTTGACTGTTGCCCTATTGAACTGGGATTAAGCTATCAGACAGTCCTCAAAAGTAAATACCTTGATAGAATGATCACAATGGAATTTAGAAATTAAATACAAAAGACTATGTTAATGTCGTATAAATGGGAACATGAGAAAATATCAAAGTTGAAGTTTTTGTTGGAAGATGAATTTGAAATGATCTCTTATGCATATGCAACTTTTAATACATACTCTCTGAGGTACATTTACACTCACATTTAGAAGTCTAATTAGTAATAAAAAGGAAAGAGTTCGTAATGATAGCACCCTGCTCTTAGGGTCCCTATTATAGATTCTGAAAACAAATTCATTAATATCTTAATATATGTGATGTCATTTTCTACACTTACATTCTTTCAGTCCCAAAGATGTAAGCTTCCCCCCACCCCCTTTTTTTTTTCCTTTACATTGAATCTGTAAATTTCAAGCCTGGGGATCTTGTTACTTTCAAAGCCAGACTTTTGACATTTTTTTCCTGCAAAACAAAAGATTTGGGGGCGGGGGGGGGGGCGGATAGCCATCTTGCCCTGAAATATGTGCTTTTTCTAATGTGTGCTGTTTCTTGGAAAGGCTAACAGGCGTTTGGATAGTGAACCATCAAAAAAACACCACTTCTAAGGCTTCTCTTTTAGGCTATTATGGGTAGAATGCCTCTTAACCCTTGAGGCAACTCAACAATTGAGTTAAGGAGATTTTCATGTATCGGTTTTGCCTGTCACATGGTTGACTTAACTTCAGGATATACTTTGCTGCTGAAGGTTCATTTCCCTCCATTTGTTAAGTGGCTAATTATAAAGGTTCACAAAAGAATTGACACAAGGGAAAGAGAGGGGCCTGGCTTCTCTCCGCAGCCCCAAGAGGCCTGTACAAGTGTCATTTGTAAAAACAGAGCACAAATTAAGCAATGGCCATAATAAGCTGCCAGTAGCTGGGGTATAATGAAAGGGGAATTCTTATGTCGATGCAAAGCAGGCACTAAACTGTTAGGGTTTTTGTTTATTTTTTTACATTGACAACTAAGCCCAAATATAAGTCATCCTGTTTAAGCTTCTACTGCAAAAATAAAATTTTAAAGCTGAGTTGACCATAACAAGCTAAATAAAAAGACGATTTTAGACCTGCAGCTAGGATTTACAGGTTTATTTTCTCTCTATCATGTATTGAAAGTACTTTTGAATCCCAGTAAAAATTTCTTTTATTTCCTGAATAAACACATATTTTAAATAAAGTTATTAGAAATAATAACCAGAAATAGGAGTGTGACATGACATCTGTATTAAGAAACATTCTCCATCAGATAACAGTCGGCTTTCCTATTTACACCCAATACCATGAATTCTAAATACCAGCCTTTTTAACGTTTGAAAAAGCATAAACAACAAAGAAAACTCCCTTTACTTAGGCATATGAGAGCTAATGAAACAGACTGGAAATTGCTGCATTGTTTCTACCTTTCATCAAAACATCCCTATGCATAGTATTCGCATCATTATGTAAGACATTTGCAAATATGTATAATGCTTTTGCCTATGGGAAAACTCTCCTGCTCTAATGTATTCCTGAAAGATGAATGAACAATTCTTTAGGTATGATAAAAAGATTCAGAGGGCTGGATAGAGCAGTGATATTAAAGCTACAAGCTCATCATTTAATTTTCTTTCTTTTTAATGTCAGCTGCTAACACTGCAGGTCTCTGTTTTACTTAATTTTTTCCCCTGCAAACTCACCACTTCTTTTCCAATTCCTTCTCTGATTCAAGATCAGCAACCCCCAATTTGCTGAAGGCTGCCTGCTTTGATACTTCAGCAGGGATCTTGTGAAGCTAGAAGTATTCTCTGGCTTCAGATCTCTGATCTGGATTTTTGCCTGATTTGGGATTTTCAGGAGCATCTGAAACAATTGTGGAAACTGGGGCATCAGCAGATATCCATCTCATTACCAGCTGAATTTAGTAATCAGACCAGGAGCTGATTCTTAGGGCGTATGGGGGCTCCACTTAGACTGAAATTGTAAAAATGTGAAAAGAATTTTCATCAGATTTTTGAAAGGAGATGGATGGGTAATAATGGGACTAACAGACTGGAGGAAATTAGAACATAAATACCAGCAGAGGTGGAGCCCCAACACAGGAGCACGCGTGAGAGGTTCTGCACTTGGGGACATCAGGTATCTGATGGGTACAAAGCCAAGAAGATATGATTGGGCTAAAGGTCTGTGTACAGTCATGAAATTTCCCAAGAACACTAGAGTTTTATTTTTTGAGAGAAACTGAGCAAAAAGTCTCCATAATTCAGGTACAATAGGCCCAAAAGGGGTTAGGCTCAAGATGTGGGGTTGAAAACAGAGTGATTTGATTAAGAGAAGTAGGTTAGAAGAGTCCTTACCACCAATCAGAAAAAAGAAAAATGGAAGGACTCTTCTTTGGGGAAATTGAACTGACTTTAAAGAGAGCTTTTGATAAAAAAGGTGACTTTGCTTCCTGATGAGTCCGCAGTGAAATCTTTCAGTGGAAAATCCCATCCACACATATAGAGCCTCTGATTTGCTCTTAATGCTTCATTCATAAACATTGACAGACAATAAGGGATCATCAGGCATCTTAGTAAAGCCTCCAATATGAGAAAGAGGATAAAAAATAATCATACAAACAAAGGAATCCAGAGCTGATGGACAATTCAGGTTATAGAAGAAAGTTAAAAATAATAGTAATATCCTTAGAGAGTCCAGAAAAGATATTGTGTTCATAAAACAAGAACTGGGTGTTTTGAAAAAGAACAAAGAACAAGAAAGAGCTCTTATAAATGAAGAATAGAGGGGCACCTGGGTTGCTCAGTCAGTTAAGTGACCGACTTAGGCTCAAGTCGTGATCTCACAGTTTGTAGTTCGAGCCCTGCATTGGGCTCTGTGCTGGACACTTGCTTGGAGCCTGGAGCCTGCTTCCAATTCTATGTCTCCTTCTCTCTCTGCCCCTCCCCTGCTTATGTTCTGTCTCACTCTGTCTCTCAAAAATAAATAAATGTAAAAAAAAATTTTAATAAATGAAGAATAGAAAAGCCAAAATAAAAATGTAATAGAAAGGCTGATAAAGAAAATTCCCCAGAATATATGTCAAAAAGACAAAGAAATGGAAAATGGTAGAATAAAAAAGAAATTAGCCAATCGAGAAGATATAACCTTTATTAAGAACAGGTCTACAGAGAATAGAGAGAATGGAGGAAAGAAAATTATCTAAAAAATAACATAAGAAAAGCATTCAGAACTGAGGGCATTTATCCTCAGGTTATAAGAATATTGTAAGTACTCAGCCCAATAAATGAAAAAACAAAACAAAACAATGACAACAACAAAATAACAACAAAATAAACCAAGTCACGTCAGCATGAATTTTCACAACATTAAGGATAAACACAAAATCTTAAATAGTTCAAGAAATAAAGAAGGAAAGGAAAATAGGACAAATAGCTTAAGAAAAATACAAAAGACAAAACAATAGATCACATATAAAAAACACAGAAACAGAATGGCATCAGATTTCTCAAAAACAACATTGAAAACTAGAAGTGGAAAAATTGCTTCCAAAACTCTAAGGCAAATGACTTTAAACCCCAAATTTTACATTCTGAATATTCTTAATTGGCTCTGAGAATAGAATAAATTTATATTTAGAGACCAGGAATCCAAAAATTTTACCTACCATCAGCTGTTTTTAGGAGACTACTGCAAGTTATAATCCAGAAAAAGTAAGAAATGAATCAAGAGAGGAGATCCAGAATATAAACACTCATAATACTAGGGTAAAAAAGTCCTGGTTTGTTTGGAACAGTCTTGGTTAAGTCCAATTGTTTTGGCATAATTATTAATAGCACTCCTTTTATTCTTAAAGGTGTCCTAGCTATTTCTAAAGGGTGGATATCTCTATTCATATTTCATGACATTGAAGACTTTTAACCAAAATTTCTCCATTTTGGTTCAATGTCAAAAACCATGATGAAATCAGTGGATTAATTTATATACAATCTGAGAAATAGATCAGAAAATATACATGATTATCTTGAAGCTATGAAATAATTATGAGCAAACCTTTCATTAACAGGTGCAACTTTCTTCCAGGTAAAGTTAG
Source organism: Neofelis nebulosa (assembly GCF_028018385.1). NCBI lineage: Eukaryota > Metazoa > Chordata > Mammalia > Carnivora > Felidae > Neofelis > Neofelis nebulosa. The sequence goes on along the minus strand of NC_080782.1, from coordinate 190,926,164 downwards.
TAATTAAACAAAAGCAGAATATATATATAAATAAGGTTCCAGGGGCGCCTGGGTGGCTTGGTCAGTTAAGCGTCTGACTTCAGCTCAGGTCATGATCTCACGGTCCGTGAGTTCGAGCCCCGCGTCAGGCTCTGTGCTGACAGCTCAGAGCCTGGAGCCTGTTTCAGATTCTGTGTCTCCCTCTCTCTCTGCCCCTCCCCCGTTCATGGTCTGTCTCTCTCTGCCTCAAAAATAAAATTAAAAAAACGTTAAAAAAAAAAAAATTTAAATAAGTTTCCAACACTCATAAATTTCATTCAGATGTTTTACTCATTTTTGCTACTCATATAGGTCAATAGAAAATGCTTAACAAAGGTTGCTTTCATCATAAAAGGCATCTGTAAGGATGACCATGAGATGCTAGTGTATGGATCCCATTGACGTAATCTCAGTTTCTTTGATTCACCATCAGTTGTCTTTATAGTTGAAATATGGATCTCGGGTGCCTGGGTGGCTCAGTCAGTTAAACGTCTGACTTTTGATGTCAGCTCAGGTTGTGATCTCCTGGTCATAACATTGAGCCCCTCTTCGGGCTCTGTGCTGATTGGAGCCTGCTTGGGGTTTTCTTTCTTCTCCTCCTGTCCCTCCCCCGCTCGTGCCAGCACTTTCTCTCTCTCAAAGTAAATGAACAAACATTCAAAAACCAATATGGATCTCTTTATTTTGAGCCTAAAAATGAAAATGTCTAAAGTGTATATACATTTTTTTAAGATTATCTGAACATAAAAATTAACTAGTTCACAGATTGCCGAACACGGGGCACTAAGTGCTACCCACACACACCTAGAGATGGTTAAATTCTCGGGCTTCAGAAGGGCCAAAGCTCTGACTAGCTGTGTGGCTTTGGGGACAGTTACACAATCCCTCTATGCCTTAGTTTCCTCACCTATAAAATGTCCAACACCTCACAATTTGGTGTGCTTCGGATCAAATACCGTTTTATGTTTTGTTATAGGGATGTTTCCCAAATATTGTTGCATTCATTACTAAGTCTTTGTCAGAGTTGTCTTAACAATGTTGGTAAGTTAGGTCTTCTTTCCCCCAAAACATTGGAGAAAGCTATACTATGTAGCTTAAAATATGAGTGCATAGTGCACCATTATCCTACTCAACAGAAATGAATATAGAATGGAAGATACTCACCTATGTGACTGTCACCCACAACTCCCTTTTCTTTTTCACCTGGAAGTATGAACAGGAAACCATGAACAGCTGGCCAAAGAGTTCACTAGGCTGCTTAGAGAAGTCATGGATGGAGTCCGGGTCTTTTTCTATGGATACAGTTAAGTACAGCACCCAAGAAGCCAAGAAGATAGAAAACATGAGAAATATCTTACCTGGCACACCATGATTCTAGCTGGTACCTGTTGTTCCTGAAGCCATGACAACGTGAGCCAGATAATAGGTGAAAGCTGGCAAGTTTCTTAATAAAGATGAAATGATAACTCACTTTCTAAATACTTATCAGTGTCTTCAAAACGTATAAGCTGTCTGATAATTTAAGCATAATTGTGTTGACATCATTTCTTCTAAGATTTGAGGATAAAAATATATGGTGTGTTGTTTTCTTTTTTTTTCTTTCTTTCTTTTTATATACATGAAGCAAGTGATGAGTAAAGAATTGAAGTTTTCTGGTGAATGAAACAGCCAGACCACTTTTCATGACAAAGTTGGTAATTAGAAGGCCAATTTAATGGTGAATCAGGCAGAAATATTCAAACCATGACAAATGACTTTAATAATGCAGCTTGCAATGCTTGAACAGAAATAAATTTCACTTCCTCAAACTCTCGCCTTTTCTGCCTGCCTGGAAGATAGAACTGTCCAGGAGGTATTTTGTACCCTTTATTCAGTAAAGCTTTTACTAGATTTTAAGCGACCAAATAGCTTGCAAATGCAAAACATCATTCAACTTCTTATGATTTTTTTTTTCCTGAAGGTAGACCGTGTTCAGAATTCTGAGTAAGTCAAGATTTATTTTTCTTCTGTTCTGCTTAGCCCTGCAATAGTGTTTTATTGTTGCCGCTCTGACTTGAGGTATTAAAGGGAGCTACATTGGCCTCAAAATTGAAAGCTAATTTTGGTGTTTGTCATAAGTTTGTTAAGACCACATGCATTCCACAGTTTGAAAAATTTCATTATTCTGTCCATGCTGGGGCTTCGTAATTGGATAGTAAGGATGTTCAAAGACTAATTTAGTGAATTGCACAATATTTTAAATGGAATTATGCAGGTTTATGGGTCCTCGGGGGATTCAGCTAGGAGCCTCTCGAGAAAATCTGTTTATCAGTAAATGATATTAGCAGCTTTCACCTAGCTTTTGTCTTCATTAAATTGCTGCTCTCCCAATTGAGGGTCACATCTGAGGCCTGCTTTGATAATTTGTCATTATTGTCTTGTTTATTGGAGCATAAAGTTGATACAGGCCAGGCTGTGCTGTTTATATACAATGTGCAAAGAAGTTTCTATTAACAATTTCACCAGTGCTAAATCAAAGTGGAATTTTTCAGGGTTCAAGAAAGGGGATCATTTGTAGCATTCTAATTTCCTCTAAAACTCTCTGAGTACATGCCATGCCCCCTTCTCTAATATGTATAACACATAATGGCCTGGCTAGAGCCAATCCTCTGCGGACTTTGTAAAAAATTCATTCTTATCTTTAAAAATAAGTGTTGAAAGTTGAAAGTCTTTCTATAGTATTGAGCCATCCTGCAAAACCCAATCCATGCCACAGACATCTCTTAAAGTCTGGCATTCTCACATAGTGACCATTAACTATTTATCTTAATAGACTTGTGGTTATATGGAGATATTAAAATTGGTAAGAAACACGATGAAGCACACTTTCCACTGAACTTTCGAGTTCTAAATCCGGCAATAGAAGGGGCAATCCTGGAGAGCTTGTTCGGGGCACATTTGAACGTATCACTGAGTACGTCTAAAATCAGTTGGCTGCTGATTATGCTTTCTGCCATGAGGTATTCTTTGCCAGTGATGATATGGGATCTGGAACTGGGGAACAGGGCAAATAGACTCCATTTTCAACCAGGTCTGTGATTCAAGACATTTTTTTCCCTGGGAGATTTGCATATTTCATGACTGGCTCTGCTTCTTCTCAGCAAAAGCATTTGGGGGACCTTGGTCTTCCCTATGTATATGATCTGGGGTTGTTCTGTCCACTGGTGGGTTGAGACACATCTCCCTCTCCCCCGACCATCTCCCATTCCTCCAGCCTCTATTCTCAGTCCCTATGCCCCCAGCAGCAATACTATTTATGTCTCTACAAGAGACTAGGCCCAGCAGGAAGGAGAACGGAAGTTTAGTGGCCAGTGTGCACCATACTTTTGTGGCTCAGCCGGCGAGAAAGGAACTCCCAGTCCCCTGCAACACGAAGGGCAAATTCTCTGTTGGAGTTCACACAGGTTAGCAGCAGATCCCACAGTTTGATCATCCACATCCAGCGTCCCCATTGCCTGAACCACCTTTGGCCCTGCTCTCCTTGGGAGGGAGGTTCAGAAGGCCAGTGCTCATTCAGGGACTTAACTATATTTTAACACAAAGTGCGCAGGGGTTTTGGGGATGGAAGGAAGGAAAAGACCAACCCTTCAAGGGTAAGGACAAGTAGAAATAGTAAGTTCCACCCTCTTAAGGGCTCAGAATGATCGCTTAGGCCTTCCTTATGTAAGTTCTCAGGCCAGGAGCCTAGCCAACCTCATTTTTATATACTATTACCTAGCACATCCACAGCTTTCAAAGATTTATGGTTATTATCGCTATCCACTCACCCACATAATCACCAGCCTTTCACTTTAAAATGCTTAAAAATTGTTTCATGGATTGCAGATCATTAATGTAAATTAGACTATTTCTATATTTGATTTCTTAATTTTTAACAGGAAAAGAACAGCTCTCACACATACACTCTTTTTTTTTCACTTGAAAATTTTAAATGGCTCTCCAGACACCTCTTTCAATAACTCTTACCCTCCAAAGCTAGGCTGCCTTTTAATTTCACTTTAAAATAGCTACATTGGGACCATAATATGATTAGAACTAATGAATATTGTGGAAAGAAGCAAGAAAAATTTTATTTAAAATCTTTAAAAAGTATAAATACTTCATGTGGGTAAGGACCTGTGGTTTATCCCGGCTCAGTCAAGGACTCAATTTTGATTCTCAGGAACAGTCATCGGAGCTCATCAGGTTTCACCTTGTTCATCTTCCAAAGGATCATGACTCCAAAGCTTCCTCACTGGATGGTAGGAAGCAATTGTGTTAAAATAAGTTAACATCTCATAATAATAATGATAATAGTAAAATTGTCTAAGTGAAAAGGCAATAGAAACTACTTATATAGTGGATCTAATAAAACCTTGCTCATTTTCCCTTTAAGGAGCTCTGGACACAGAGAGCATTAGCAGGATGCTACCAAATAGACATTGTATAAAATTGCCAACTTGTTAATGAATGTTCTAATTTTACCTAAAAAGTTCATTCTTTGGAAGGAATTCTGTAGTCTTGACTACTTTCTTTCCTTTACACTGATTTCTCAAGCTTAACAGGCAGGCATCTGGAATTTGCTTAGTAGTCTCTGAAATTTAAGACTTGGATGTCAAAATCTGCACTGCTTAAGGAAGTCGAAATGAACTGTTGTTGCCAAAACATAGTTCCACCTTCCTGAGACCTTTGCAACCCTTAGCCACTCCTCCATCCATTGTAACTTTCCCACCGTGCAGGTTTTTTCTTAAGGCTTGGGCACTGTTGCCACTCTATTGTGCCATTGTTACGAGACAAGAGGCACTTAAAAATTTTTTCTTAATATTTATTTATTCTTGGGAGACGGGGGGGGGGGGTGAAGCAGAGAGAGAGAGAGGGAGACAGAATCCGAAGCATGCCCCTAAGTGGGGCTCGAACTCGCTGACCGCAAGATCATGACCCCAGCCGAAGTCGGATATTTAACCAACTGAGCCACCCAGGCGAGAGGCACTTTTTCATCACCTAAGCAGCTTGAGTCTGATTTCTCCATAGAACACTTTAAGAACGCTTGGTGACTTATTTTGGACAGAGGCAGCTAAAACTGTATTCATCAAAGCAGCAAGGTTAGTCCCACCTGCAGAGTTTGGAGACACAGCAGCGTGGAAGAACCCTGAACACTGCCGTTAGCCAAGGACCCGAGGCTACTTTCGATTCTGCAACCTGGGGCAAGTGTCCTCAAGACTTGGCTTAGTCCCCTCTGCTGAGGAGTGATGGCGGGGAGAAGAGGCTTTGGCCTACTGAGTACTCATGACAGCCTGTGGACCACCTCAGGGGTTCAGAGAGAAGAGCTGGTATTTTCCCCATTGTTCAGACCGGGATGTGCTCGGCTCCGTCACAGTCCAGGGATCAAAGCTGGGATTCCAGCGCAATGGCCGGAAGCACACAACTTTGTAGGAATACTGTAGCCTCGAGAGAAGACTAGAAGTAGGCTTGTCAGCAGAAACAAACGAATCTATGTTCATTTTTCTTCTTCTAGCTTCGGTATTCTTATTTTCTGCTTAGGCTTGAGCTTATTTAATTCTGCTATGGAATTTTAAAAGCTAGGCATTTCTCTGGCAGTTCTCATATTTGGTGAGAAATGATGAATATACAGAATGCTTTTGGCTTTAAAAGCATTAGCTATTTGGAAGTGGCAGTATATATTGATAGATAGAATCCCAAACTGGGGCCAAAGAAGATCTAAAAGTTCTATTCCTTGACCCATAAAACCGAAAACTAGTTCCTACCTCATTCTCTCAAGGCTCATTGCAACTGAAGGACTTATCCGTCGCTGTATTGAACAACAAACAAAAAAAAGTTTTGGAGAAAAGAGGTTTATGTTCAGCTTCTAAGCAAAAATAAAACAACACTATAATTTGATTTAGTTATCAAATTTAGAAATATAGACATTTCTACTTCAATGCAAGTAAGCACAACTTTGAAGAATTACTTGCCCATCGATATGATCATGTTCTGAAATGGAATTTACTTAATTTAGGAAAGAAATTTTTGCAGACACTGTTTTATGTATGTTTCTTTGTTGTGAATATGTATCAGCTTGATTTTTCAGGAAATTGACCATTGAAACATTTCTTTCCAAGTAAGTGCTTGTAAGCCCTAGAATATGGGGTCTTTATTCCCTGAAGAAGCAGAAAATGCCTCAATGAATTCTTCCCTTACCCTTTGAATCAGCTTGCACTTTAAAATGTTGTGCTTTTTTTATTTTAGTTGGGAATCTATTTATATTCTTGTTAATGGGAAGATATTAGGGACTTTTGTTACAAATGCACCAGTGCTGTGTGTTAAGGGCTGGAAGCAGGGGCAGGGAGATAAAGGGAAGATGAGAAACAGAAAACACGGACAAAAAGAGCCAAGAATTATAAGATGGCTGATAATGTTACAGAAAGTTCAAAAAATAAGGAAAATAATAGATGGATAAGTAAATAACGACATAGGTTCTATTGTTCTATTGAGCATTTTGATTATGTAGCTTTTTAAGTTACTTATGTTAGCCTAAAAATGATAAGGAACTACAGTTCATATGCATTTTTTTCTATACCCAGATAAACCATATTCACGAGAATTCTGATTGGCCATGGATATATCTGGTCCTAGAACAAGAGGAAGTCTTGTTAAGCATTCCCCAGAGAGAAGAGGTCTTTCCAGGGCTACTAATGCTCTCTCCTGCAGGGTAAAGTGCCTTCTCAACTGGATGCCCACGCGATGACATTGCTTCCCTGGTGAGTTTCCCCTCTATGACAGCTCGCAACTCCTGAGAACTGCTTTGTTACAAGACTGTCATGCTTCCCCCCAATTTTCACAGTTGTGGGGGCATTTCTTAAAATCATGTTATCCCTGAAAGCCGACCAAGCAATCTGTGGGAGAGAAGGGCAAAGGGAGGTAGGCATGCCTTTTCCCTCCCTTGAATTTCTCTACACTTGTCTGGGACTTTTCCAAAACTACCCCATGGTGGCAGTTCGCCCTAAAGTTTTACTTTTGTGTATTGCTGCCATCCAAATTATATTTATATTTTTATAGTCAGTTCCCTGTGCTAGGCATGGCTGATATTTTTCAGGACAGCGTGTATTTGAAATTGGACAAATTAAATGTTTGGCCAAGTTATGCTCCATGGATACACCACTCCCATGAAACGCACCTGGAACAAAAGAAATATTTGGACATATAATTTTAATAAATGCTGCATACTATCTATCCCTCTTGGTTAGCTGCAATGCACATTAGTATATCAAAGCTCTGAGAAGTCCTGTAGAAACGATCCATTTCACTGCATTTAACCCAGTTCCCAATGAACTTAACATCCCTTTTTGGAGTAGCACCTGTGTATGTGCTATATAATTGGTTTGGAGAGGTATACCATTCAGCAAAGAACAGCTGAGGTACTCCAGACATGAAAAGAACTAACAGTTAATGAAATAGGACCAAGATCAAACAGGGATGATAAGAAGTATGATCAATCCATTTTCTTTTTTTTTTTTTTAATGTTTATTTATTTTTGAGAGACAGAGCACGAGCTGGGAAGGGGCAGAGAGAGAGGAAAACACAGAATCTGAAGTAGGCCCCAGGTTCCAAGCTGTCAGCACAGAGCCCGACACAGGGCTCGAACTCATGAACCATGAGATCATGACATGAGCCGAAGTCCAATGCTTAACCAACTGAGCCACCCAGGCACCTCTGATGATTCCATTTTCTAATCCCACTTAATAGCCTGCTCCCTATCTATTCAGAGTTGGCCAACAGAAGTTGATATCCCTAGCATTGTTGCCTAGAAACACTGGCACAAAATTAGCAACCAAAATTAAACTTAAATATGCTTTTGAACTGTCTGCCTGTGTAAGCCGAAACACCACTAGAATTTGCTTCAATTACTTAACCCTTAGATCAGCCAGTAGAATTTATTATATCATCATTTTTAACACCCAAATTACTATTCATATTTTTAAAGCCGGTGATGAAAGATGTTTCTGAAGCTGTGAGGTTGATTCGTCACACAGTGTATCCCAAATTGACCTTCATCTTAGGGTTCATACTCCATGCTTCAGTTTCTTCAAAGAACACAATTATAAAAGTGCAACCCCCAAATCAATGAGATGACATATTAGTTAAAAACATTCAAGTCTTTCTGACAAGGGAGACTCTTCTGGCAGCTGTTTTCTAAGTAGTACGGAGAAATTATCATAATAGTTATACCTTCCATACACCACACCCCCAGCAAGTTGGAGAGGTTGCCACAAACGTAGATACATTTAGTCCTGCACTACAGTTGAAGACCTGACCATGCAATGACTTTATACACTGTGAGACTGAATTTTCTTTCTTTTTACAAGCTACCTTGCCAAGTGAAATTGGACAATTTATCACACAATTGCCTGCAGCAAATTTAGTATATGCAAGTGATTAGTTTGTCTCTTCCCCAAGCAGCTTTGATGCAGTTGGGTAAGAGTGGCAGCAGAAACAGAAGGTCACTTATAACACACATTCTCTAGGGAACCACTAATGGGCTATTGACCCTTTCCCACATCAGGTCGATGTGTCATATTTGATTCTGGTTCCTTGAGATATAATTTCCAAGTGGTGATGGTTCAAAGTCCACACAAGATGGGTTGTCATATCAAGTTTTAAGCATGGCATTATTCACGCCCACGAAAGGCAGGTGCCAGCTGATTGGATTGGAGATAATTTTACCATTTCCATCTAGCCCAAGGCAAAGCAAAAATACACTATTGACAACATTGGCTAAGTTTAAATAACCACGTATGAATTATATTTTCATTCTTGGGTTACCTGGGTGGCTCAGTCAGTTGAGCATCCAACTCTTGCTTTCAGCTCAGGTCATGATCTCACAGTTCATGGGTTCAAGCCCCATGTCAGACTCTGTGCTAATAGTGAAGAGCCTGCTTGGGATTCTCTCTCTCTCCCTCTCTCTCTGCCCCTCCCCTGCTCATGTTTTCTCTCTCTCAAAACATATAAATAAACTAAAAAAGAATCACTCTTGTACTTAACATCTTTCCCCCCCTCTCCCTTTAGCCTATTTCCATGAGGTTTGGGAAAGCAAGTCAACATTTTTGGTAAGGTGTGTCACTGGTCTATTATTTATTTCTAACGTTTATTTATTATTTATAGACAGAGACAGAGCATGAGCATGGGAGGGACAGAGAGAGAGGAAGACACAAAATCCGAAGCAGGCTCCAGGCTCTGAGCTGTCAGCACAGAGCCCTACATGGAGCTCGAACTCACAAACCGCGAGATCATGACCTGAGCTGAAGTCTGATGCTTAACTGACTGAGCCCCCCAGGGGCCCCACTGGTCTATTATTTAAAGAAAATTTAATGAGTCCCTTTTTTTTGGCAACTAATGGATTTTATTGCACTGCCATGAAAAAAAAATTTTCTGTGAAGGATTTAAAACTATTTCAGATAAAATATTAGGTTCAGTCAACAATCCCTAATGTAAGAGAATTGGTGCAGACAATCAGAAAGGTCAAATGGACAAGTGAGCCTTACTTTTTAAATTTGAAATGTGACTCTTTTTTTAATCCAGAATAGAATTACCTCTGTGCATTCCAAGATCACATATTAAAGTTGATAGGTGTTTGAACAGCATAGTCAAGCCAACACGTTATCTATGTACGTCGTTTTTCTCCAACCGTAGAGAAGAGACCAAAGAACACTCAGAGGTGGGAGGAAGCCAGCATGGTGATGAAATGCTTTTCTTAGCTCAACGGCACGTTGGCAACTAAAGAACTGTTGTTGGGGAAGAGTGGGGGCTTTTTGAGGTGGAATAGTAGAGGTGGGTGAAAAGAAAGAGCTGGAGAACTACAGACGACAACACAGTGGGTGGAAGGAAGGTCCTGTCCGTCCAAAAAGGGTGCAGTTTTTCCTTGATCCCCACCCTGTGCTGCGTGTGGAAGCAGATTTCTCTCCCGCTCACCTTGTATATCTTACAGCCTAGACTCCGGACGCACAGGCAGGAGGGTGTGGACGTGGGAAAACAGCAACAGGAGGTGGAAATTGAAAGTTTCCTTGAATTTTCAAGACCTCAGGCCCCGCTAGTAGATTTAGAAAGCAGGTATATAACAAGCTTTCAATTTCTGGTGGCAGTAAACTTAGTTTGAAATCATCGATTTAGAAAGAGGGAGGTTTGAGCTCTCTAAGACCCACTAAATTACTGAGCCAGGCCAATTTATGATCTTCCGTGTGTTGCTGCAAAGAAAATTTTCCCTGCAGGTAAACTGTCTATCTGGAGCCAGAGTTATTAGAAGCAATTTTATGAGTGGGATCATTAATTATGACCTATGAAATTTTAATAAGTACCTTCTTCGGATCTTCTGTAGGAGCTGAGATCAAAGTGGCTCCAAACCATTGACACAAACTTGGTCATCAGGAAGTCTGGCAAGCTTGCAAGGATTTGGGATCTCTATGCATTCTTCTATTTTCTTTGCTGAGGTTTTGTTAAAGGCATATGTACATACATATGGATGTGCGCACACGCACACATGCGCGTGCACACACACACAAAACCCACATACACATGCATATATTGCAGCTTCAACAGATTTTTATTTACTTAATCCTGGTGGTCATAAGTGACTTCATTCTTAAAATGTATTTGTATTTCTTAAGTACTACTTTTCTTTTTTAACTATAACTAAGAGAATCTATGGTGTGGTTGGAACATAAATGAACGTGAAGTAACGTACATTTATCCCCGGTCTGTCATATAACAGAAATATTCCCTTGGGCAACTGACTTAACTGAACTGGGCTTCTGTGTCTTACTCGTGTGAACCACTCGTGTGGCATGAGAGCTAATGGGAAAACAGTGCTACATGTTTATTAATATGTTTGTCTTTCAAATCTAAAATTCAATGGATACATGTTTCTCTAGATTCCAGTAAAATGAGGGCAATAACAGTACCTGCTTTAACCTTCACCTGCTGTGAAGACAGAAAGAAGATAATCCTTGTAAGGCACCTCAAGGGGTATCTAGCACACAGCACACATCCCACGGGTGTTCATTCTTCTCTTATTATCTTTATTATCTCTGCTACATGGGAGGGAACAAAGGCATTTTAAAGAATATCTGGTTCAAAAAAAGCTCTGAAAAGTGGAATAACTGAAATTAAAGATCCATCATCTGGGGAATTGGGTGTTCCTAAAGCTGTTTAGTGACTGATATATGCTGTAGGTGTTATAAGTGTGTAATATCTTCCTCCCATTTCTCCAAGATTAATATTTTTTGTTGCACACATGGATAATGAAAACCCTCAATTAAAGAGTAAGGAGAGGGAAGGAAAAGAAAGAAAAGAGAAAAGAACAGAGAAGAGAAGAGAAAAGAAAAAAGAAAAGAAAAGGAAAGAAAGGAAAGGAAAGGAAAGGAAAGGGAAAGGAAAGGGAAGGAAAGGAAAGGAAAGAAAAGAAAAAAGAAGAGAAGAGAAGAGAAGAGAAGAGAAGAGAAGAAAAGAAAAGAAAAGAAAAGAAAAGAAAAGAAAAGAAAAGAAAAGAAAAGAAAAGAAAAGAAAAGAAAAGAAAAGAGGTGCTCCTGGATGCTTCTCTTAGAGCCCTACTAAAATTGACTATACGATATAAGGTCTTAGTAGAGAAATCAAACTCATGGGACTCACCTGGCTAGTTCTCTATGAGACAAGGCTGGTCAGATCAACAGTCCAACAGATCACTTTCTTCTATATATGATAGAAGTAAGCAGAAATGATTTTGCTGTTTACGTCATTCCTGAGTCTAGCTTAGAAAATTGTACATTTCCTGCTATGTATCTGGAAAAAGTTTTATATGCTGAACTTTTGCTAAAGTTACAAATTACTATCAAAACCAGTTGGCTGTCTGGTTAAAATTATTTTAGTTTTTGGGGCGCCTGGGTGGCGCAGTCGGTTAAGCGTCCGACTTCAGCCAGGTCACAATCTCGCGGTCCGTGAGTTCGAGCCCCGCGTCAGGCTCTGGGCTGATGGCTCGGAGCCTGGAGCCTGTTTCCGATTCTGTGTCTCCCTCTCTCTCTGCCCCTCCCCCGTTCATGCTCTGTCTCTCTCTGTCCCAAAAATAAATAAAAAATGTTGAAAAAAATAAAAAAAATAAAAAATAAAAAAAAAATTATTTTAGTTTTTTAATGAATAGCTTACCGGTCAAAGCATTATTTTGTAATTAGCTCTCATGCCTCAGCAGTATGTCCAATGGATGACTAGTATATCCTGTTAGGCTGGGCTTTCCTTGGCAGACTAGCTCAAATTCTAGCTGTACCCGTGCCATCATGTTCAATCCTGTCTTCTCTAGACCCTTCTGCTGGCATTGTCAATGACCTCCATCTGCAGGATAGAGTCCCTTGAGTTCCACAGTCATCCTGATCTGGTCAGAAGGTCAGCGCCAGTCTTCAGCCCACAATGGCAAGGTAGGGGTCCTGCTGACCTAAACCTCATCTCTGTTATTCCTTCCCTGCTTCCCTCACCCTTGGCCTAGACTGCAGACTGGATTTCTGCCTTAATTTCCCTCCAATCCTCCAGTTGCAGCTGGAACTGGAACTCTGTTCTATTCCCTGAGCTGCATGGATGAATCTCGTATCCCAGCCAGGAACTGAGCTGATGCTGAGCGGACACAGCAGCCACCTGGCAGCCTTTGGTACCAGCTGCTCCTTGATGGCACGTGCCTTATCCAGGTATTCATGTCTGGACTTAACCCAACTCCGGACCAGGCTCAAGAATGCCACCCCATTTGCAAGAATCCGTCTCTAGAACTGGTTTCATTTCTCCAAATTCTTTTCTTACCTGGCCCAGGCTCTTCCTCACCACCAGGGCTACTGACACCTCTGTAGGCTCTTGAGTCAGATAAGTAAGGTTATTACATCTGTCAGCCATTCCTCCTTCTCCACACTACCTTAATTACCGCCAGCAGGGATTAGGATGGCACTAACTTGAGCTCTCTTTCCTTTCTGCAATGCTAACATAACAGTTTTCAAGAACTCACTCTGGTACCCTTCTCACCCTCCACGCCTACTTCTGTTTGTGAGCACAGTCACTCTGTGGGTCTACCAAGGGTCATTGTCACTCCTGATCATGTTCTTATGACCCTGTCCCATACCCCTCACGGCCTCTTGGAAATGCACTCCAGGGAAGATGGCAAGTAAAGTAGGTTGTAAGTTGTGGCATTTCAGTGATTTCTTGGATAAATTGAATCAATGAATATTCCAGGGATGATATTTTATAGCTGTCTCTATTTTCACGTAAAGGAAGGGTCTTTGGCTTGCTTACTTTGCAGGCTATTGAGTGGACCAAATGAGATTAAGTACATGAAACCACTTGTCAACTCTCAAGTGCCATGCAGATGCAGTTACTCAATATAGTTGAGCTATATCCATTCGTTACTAATTTTAGTTTCCAATATGGTATTGGATTTATTTATTCTGCTTATGTAGTAGGTACAAATTTTTCAGAAGGTAGACGTCCATAAAAAGAGATTGTTACTTTCTAAAACTCAATCTAATCTCTGCTTTGAACCTCATTCCCCCAGGTAACAGAGTACTTAATTTTTGTCAAACACTGCTAAATTGGTGTTTTCTGACCATTTCAAGATTTCCCCAGGCTCCATTTATGTTCTGGGAAACATCACAGCTGGGCTACAGGGAAAGAAGTAGGAGACAGACTCCTGGTTTTCAGCTGACATCACCCTTGTTTCAGCACCCCCTGCTGATGCCCGAGTTCCCATCAGCCTCCAGCGCCCCTTGCCTTCTCTGCTTCCAGTCCACAGTCCTTCTCTCAGGCACTCGTTCCTCTTTTGGAGTCAGAGAAGCATTTGGATTCCCTCACTCAGCACTGCTAGAGATTGGAGAAACTGACCCGGTATGCTGAAAACCACCACATCGCTCTTTCCACCACCCTAGTGCTCCACAAGATGGAAGCAAACAGGCTAAATCTTTGCTTTTCTGACTTGCCTCCATCTCCACAGACAAAAGAAATTTTTAGCAAGAGTAACATGAGCTTACAGAAAACTCACCCAGCATTCTTCCCAAATCTATTGTTTGGCTAAGCGAAACTTCAGCTCTCGTATTCCAATGCTCAAGCTTTTGAGCCTAAAATTCCTTCCTCAACCAATAGCTTCTATTAAAACTTACAAAACTCTATCTGAAGAGTTTATGCTTTCTTGTTCCTTTTCTCAAAGCAGTTTTCTCCAGATGCTGCCTGTAAGGAGGGAACAAGTCCTAAGGTAAAAAAAAAAAAAGTTCTATAGTTCTATATCTGGACTGTATGGGGATGACATAGGGATATATATTTTCAAAACTCATTGAACTCTTTACTTAACATACGTGCATTTTCTTACATGTAAATTATACTCAATCAGGTTGATTAAAAATATTTAAATACATGTGTGCACACATACATACACACTCACACATAGGACAATATTGAAACATTTCCCCCATTACACTGATCTGTTTTGCCTTCTTTCCTAATAAGCACATTCTAACTATATTGTGGAGATTAAAATATGCCTTTTTAAATTTGAAGATTTTTTTCCTTATGACATTCCTTTAGTTCTTAATCTTTCTTACTTTAGCATGCATCAAACTTACTCTCCTTATTCCTTATTTTTCCTTTCTATAATTTTGACTTTATTGGCTTATGCCAGCTACTTTCTTTCTGCTCTGTATATGAATGAAATACATGTTGTTGTAGTTTGTTCCATAGACATTTGTGCTGAGCTAGGTGAGTGAGGGCATACTCCAGGAACAACTCAGATATTCTTAACGATTAAGATCCTTAGACTGAAGAGGCACCTGGGTGGCTCAGTCTGTTAAGCTTCTGACTTTGGCTCAGGTCATGATCTCACAGCTTGTGAGTTCAAGCTCCCCATCAGGCTCTAGGCTGACAGCTCATAGCCTGGAGTCTGCTTCAGATCCTATCTCTGACTCCCTCTGCCCCTGTCCCACTCACACATTCTCTCTCTCTCTCTCTCTCTCTCTCTCTCTCAAATATAAATAAACTTAAAAAAAAAAAAAAGATTCTTGGGCTGAAGATGCCTAACCCTGAACAGGCATCAGACATTTTCTATAGCATGACTGTTCTTTGCATTGATGCCTTTTTTTCCCCAATAAAAATTTATTAATAACCCACATTTTTGCAAGAGTCATTAATGAGATGTTAATTTTTTTTTATTCCCCAAATGACTTGACTGCTAAGAACATGAAACATTAAAACAGTCTGCCTATATTTCTGGTTTGTCGTAAAAGTGCTGAACACCTATGTGTGTTCATGATTGAAATGATGGATTCTTAGATTGTACTTTTTTTAAAACATTCCTAAGACATTTTTATTTGAGTATTTATAAAATGGCACAAATGGCACAGTCTCATAAACCATCTGTTTACCACCTATCGGGACTCAAGCCCAAGATAGGCCTCTTCTTTCCAGCACTTTTTTTCCAATAAATAATTTGTCATGATGGTCTTGTTCTGTCTGAGGGGCACTTTGTTTAAGTCAATTCAATGCTCCTCCATTACTCTACATAACACAGTAAGAGGCATCGAGTTGGTTGAATATCTGTAAAGATCAAGACTACAAGATTTCTTGTGATCATTTGTATGCACTCAGTCATTTAGCAGGTTGATTTCAAAGACAATGGTAAAGAATCAATCCCAGACTCAATTCAAAACTATGGTAATGTGCTGCTTTGGGCTTCTTTTTTATGATACAAAAAAATACTGCCTTTAGGAGTATACACACCTCCAAAGAATCGATGTCCTTGTGCAAATATGATGCTACTCTTTGCATTCCTGTATGGCTGGAGGCCTTTCTGCACCATGCATTAATGGACTTAGTTCTTTTGTTGACTGTTTCCATTGGTTTTTACAACCCAAACTTTGGGTGTCCTTTACGAAAGTACCTTTCTTTTTTTACACAGCATTTGCATCAAGACTGCTCTTTCCATTGCTCTGATCGTCCAGCCATCTCTTGTGCTGCTACAGTAATTACAATAAGCAGCTTTTCAGTTTTCTCCCATTCGTCATCATGAATATTAAATTTCCTATAACTATTCCTTTTCCAGAAAATACGCTGCTTTTTTTGTCAGACACTCAAAAGAGTTATTACCGTTACGAGGTCATTATTGATTTCTAAAGCGATCAGAAGGAATTTCCCCGTTTTATTGAAAAATAATTGACCTATACCACAACATACATTTAAGGCATACAGCGTGATGGTTTGATTTACATATATTGTGAAATGATTCCTATAACAGGATCAGCTAATATCCAACATCTCCTATAGATACAATATAAAGAAAAGAAAGTAGAAGAGAAAAAAAATTCTCCACCTACTCTATTTTTTAATTCTACAATTTTAAGTTGGGTAAAATTGTACCAATATGTCATCACAAAAAAGTGTTTTTCCCTTTCACATATAATTTTGTGAGTTCTCAATGCATCGATATTATGTAGATTATAGCATAGATATTTATTTAAATAAATTAATCATTGAAAAGTCATTATATATCTTTGTCTTTGTTTCTAGTTCTTTTGCAATAACACTGATGCCAGTGAATGTCAGTCATTCTCTAGGGAGTTTGAGAGGATCCAGGGATCTGTAGGTAATTGATAACATCAGAAAATGTGAGTACATAAATTGTACACCAAATTTGACTTTAAAAATGGTGACAACGTGTAAAACTGATATCATTAGCACTAAAGTCATTTATTTATTTTTTAAGTTTTTAAGTTTATTTATTTACTTTGAGAGAGAGTATGAGCACATGAATGGGGGAGGGGCAGAGAGAGAGGGAGCAAGAGAATCCCAAGCAGACTCCACGCTATCAGAGCAGAGCCCAACTCAGGGCTCGACTCACAAACCATGAGATCATGCCCTGAGCCAAAATTAAGAGTCAGATGCTTAACCAACTGAGCCACCCAGGCATCCCACCAAAATCTTTTATTAAATAGCCAATTGAGCATGACATCTGGCTTTTATCCTCCAAGAGAAATTTTTGCCAATAAGCAACTGTTCACTTGATTACCTTCGGCAATCACAAGTCCCTGGTGATTACAGAGGAGTGTCTGAATTTGATGAATTACATTTGGACTTCCAGCATTATATGTCATTGGCACATGCAATATTAGTGGCTTTCTTTTGCCACTTTCAAGTCTAAATTACTTTTATAAAGAATCAAATGATTTCTATTGAACTTGATATATCACCTGGAAAAAGTTACTCTCAAAATACAATTTGCTGTTTTATACCATTATGGATAGTGATGTGTATAATTGCTACTACCATATTATATTGAGGTCCTAGGTCAATCAGAATTAACTAATTCAACAGCATCCCATAATCAGTATTTCATTCCCTTATTATATATAATTTTGTGAAAATGAGGGAAAGCACAAAACCCAGCTGGCATTGAGACATAGGGGTTGGTGGGTGGTAGTATGAGGGTCAACAGAGTCACAGCCAAATTCCATTTCTCCACATAGAGTAAAACTTTATCTCTATGATAACCACATTATGATTTTGAAAACTCTTGAATTATTTTCTATGTAGCTTTAAAATATTCTCAAGCCAAGGTTAAAACAATAATAGGCTTAATTGGTAGGTTCACCTTATAATTAATCTAAATATTCCACATTCCAGAGAACCAAATTTTATGATTGGTTTTCACTTCATATTAGTAAAGATACAGATTGGAACAAAAAGAGTCATCATATCACAGAACATAATTCTCCCTCTTCTATAATGGTTTAGATGCCCATCTCCTTAGAAAAACTTAAGTTAATTATATTTCTTGGCAGGATGGACCCTAAAGATTGCTTCCGGTCTTAAATTCTCAAGATTATTGATGAAGAATTAAAAAAAAAATTAACGTTTATTTCGTTAACGTTTAACGAAACGTAAACGTTTAAATTAACGTTTAACAAAAAGAGATAGAGCATGAGTGGGGGGAGGAGTAGAGACAAAGGGAGACACAGAATCCAAAGCAGGCCCCAGGCTCTGAGCTGTCAGCACAGAGCCGGATGTGGGGCTTGAACTCACAGACTACGAGATCATGACCTGAGCTGAAGTCAGGTGCTTAACCAACTAATCCACCCAGGAGCCCCTGAAATTTTTTTTTAATTCCAATTCATTTCAATAAATTTCAAATCATACATTATAAACAAAAGAGTGCTTTGCTATATTCAAATATATACAGAATATTTGATGTGGTTTCCATTATGGAATCCATTATCCTGGTTGAATATTAAAATTTATCTCCTCTACATGGGATTTGTATTCATTCTAACATCCTTCATTCTTTGGAGATTGATAGAAATCTTCTGAGGCTTTTTTTCAGGTAGATATTTTTAAGGTAAAAAAGGAAAAAGACTTCAAATATAGCTTTGGCTTGAAATAAAAACCTTACGGTTTTCATAGTCAAACAAACTTCAAAAATGGAAGTCCTAGAAGAAAGAAGATTTGAAATTTGGCCAGTTGGTTTAACTGTGAGATCACAACGTTACTTTTAAGGCTCACTGAAACACTGGGTCATTCTGTGGTACTCCCAAAGAAAGGAAAAGAGAAATTGATTGGTTTATGCATGGCCAATGCACTCCCAAATAGTTCATTGCAAAGTGATGCATATTGAAAAAGACAGTTTAAAGTTCCCACACACAAATGGGTCTGATGGGCTCTGAATTAGCTGGCACCTTTTTCGAAAAAGATCTGGGCGTCATTATGAACAGCTCAATTAAGATGTCTGCTCAATGGGCTACATTGGGCCAAAAAAAGCAAATAGACTGCTGGATGAATTAATAAAGGGAGAGATAATGTGAAAATATTATAATGGCCTTGCATAAACCTTGATGAGTGGGGGTAGTTTCAGTGCCTCCTGCCTAAATTTAGATGAGTAAATCAGCTTCTCCCATCATGGATCACTTGACTCATTTCCAGAGGAACTCTCTGGGTACAGTTTTCCTGACTCTGGGAGTCAGTAGGCAGGTGCCTGTAACATCAGAAACATCATTCTTACCACATCTGTTTGGCTGCTGATGCCTTTGGATGGGGTCTCCTCACCTTTTTTCTTCTGACTCAGCATAGGCAAACTTCCTGCCTGTTTACAGGGTGCCATGAAAGTTGGGAAGAGGAAATGTGATGGTACACGGAAGTCTAACATCCCAGGAGCAACATATTAATAAACACTTCACGGATTTATAACCTTGTCTTAGAAATGGGTTCAAAAAGTTTTTGGATGCTCGAGAGGCTTCCCCAAATTTGATAAAACATCCCACTGCAAGCTATAATAATCCCATTTCACCTAAGCCATACCTCTCCTTTCCAATGGTCCATGCCTCAGAATAGGGAAGACAAATAGATCTGCATAATTAGGATCCTCAAGTCATTTCCTCTGTGAGAAAATTCACCTTTCTTTGAAAAAGCTACAAGAATTTAAAAGAAGACAAAATCAATCTCATGTCCATTTAGGTTTCTTACTCCAATCCTCTCCAATGGTCATACACATTTATGATGACTATATTATTTGTGTGTATGTGTGTGTGTGTGTGTGTGTTGTGTGCATGAGTATGTGTGTATTCTTAGTTTTATTAATGACTCTTCTCAGCAGCTCAGTTAAGAAATGAATTTCTATAGGAAATGTTGAAAACAGATACACAGCAGTTGCCCCCAGTTATCAAATGAGCTGGAAACAAATTCTCCCATCAGGTTATGTACAGAGCTTGAAACATTTTTAATCAAAACCATTTAGCCCCTGAAATAAAAAATATATATATAGCAAACTAACATCTCTTATGATCCTAAAACAATCCTGAAAATCTTAAAGCCTGAAAACAACAAAGTCCTAGAAAAGTTAGATAATCTAACTGGGTCATTTGAACTTCTTTTTGGCCTCCAAGGAGAGATTAGTACCAGTCTCTAAACTTTCACACTAATGCTCAATCCACTAGACCAGTACTGTTACAGGTACCGTTTGTTACAGGTACAGAAATGGAGAATAAAAGCATAAAAACTTTTATAACAATTTGGCATCACCATGACAACCAAGAACATGATTTTGTATTTTAGCAAAATGTCAGTCTGTGATAGTTTGAGAATTAAAAACAAACAGATAAATAAACTGTCCTCCACCATGGATACTTTAAAGGCTGGAGTACTCGACTATGTTAAATCATAGCCACTGAAGGAGTAATTTAGCATTTCAGTCAGGATCTCTGCACTTTCAGGTTTAGCCTCTGAAGCTCCACGTAAGAGAGAAAATAAGCAAATCGACATGAAATCAAAACACATCCACATGGGAACGCTGAGACTCACCTTCCACACTTTGACATATTAATATGTTTCAGCTTCCTATTTCCCTCTAGTGGCTCTTGGTTCAGAAAATTGAGGAGGGCCTGAGAGACTGAACACAAGCAAAAAGCAAGATCAACTAAGTGCCGTTGCCTTCCTTTTAAGTTGGTGAATAAAAACCTTGAATTCTTTTTGGTATTCTTGTTTGATTTGAGGTTAGTTTCTGATTTTTTTTACTTGTGAATTACCTGCCTTATTTGAGTATCATCAGTAGTGTCGTTTAAAAGACTGTAGTGTAATATATTTGCATATTGGTTTCTTAAGATTTACAATCATAACCATCAGGTTCACAAACAGGGGAAAAAGGGTAGAGTATCCTAGAGATCTAAGAAATAAAATAATGATTCTTTTGTTGATAGTTTATAATTCTCTCTTTGAAGGAGGGACATGCTGCTGGTTATTCCTATCAGATATCAAAGAGTTAATAGCCACTTTTTGGAGAAATGTTGACCAACGTGAATGCAGAGTTGGGTCTAAGTGTGATCCTTCAGAGCATATTGATAAAGGAAATGCAGAACAGCATTGATTTCACTGCTGCCAAAGTGCCCAGGCTTCGATCTACGACCATATTGACCCCATTCCCAGAACAAAATGTAACAAAATTTACACAATAGCAGCATCAAATAGCCTCAGTTACGCTGTCTAGGATGATCACGGAGAAGTCGGTTTTCAAGTTGTATCAATATTTTTGTTGAAAATGCTGTGGTTCCTGTTGAAATTGGGAGAATAGTACAGATGCATTTGATAAACAGCTTTTATTTTCTCTTGGGTAACAATGCCACACATATCCTCCCAGTACAGTTAGAGTAAAAAGATTTTAAGAGTTCCCGTTGGGGGAGGGGGGAGATAATGATGTTGAAACCCATTATAATTCTTAAATTAATACTATATATTTCACATGTTGATATTTAGTGACCTGGAAAGATGTTTATTAAATGTTAATAAGAGACAGGTTGTATAATGTGATTCTATTTTGCTACCATATATGTATTGGGGAAAACAATCCAAAAGATATATACTTCAGAAATTTAATCATGGTGTTATCTGAGTGATAGTATTATTATTGTTTCTTTTTCTTTATGCTTGTCTGTGTTTTCTCATATAGGTTTCCCCCCAGTATCTGAAAGTACAGCGTTCCTATGAAACCTTTGGTAAGCCAAAATGTCATAAAGCAAAGAAGCAATTGCCTTTATACGGCAAAGTTTTTGAGCATCCTCATACCCCAAAAATAACCTCTCTTAGACTTTCCTGATACCTTAGGACACATCTTGCTAGCAGATCCACATAATAAATTGAGAAAAAGCACAGATGCTCACAGACACAGCTCAGAGCTCTTGATTCTGAGATGCTGAGATACCGAGTGTAGTTCCCAAGGAAGGAGCTCGGCAGGTCTGCTTTCTGCTGCCTGGGGAGGGCACTTCCTCTATGACAGCTCACTGGAAAACAAACCCTGAATGCTTTTAAAATTTTTTTGTGTGTGTGTCTTTTTTGTAAAAAAAAAAAAAAAAAAAAAAGCGAAAATCCTCTTTGGGTTTCTCATGATTAGCGAAAACAGGTACTAAAGAAGTTTTTTCAAAAAGCAAAGTTGTATAAAGGGAAGTTTTGAAAAGTGAGTGATACCTGTATTTTTATCATAGGCATGAACTTCCCATTTTCCTTTTGAAAAAAAGAAAGAAAAGGAAATACTTTCATCCACTTTGGGGGTGGAAGAATGATCTACATAATCTGCTCTTACCATTTCTCCAAGTAGAAGCTCATCCCAAATACTCAAAATTATGTTAAGGTGTTATAATGACGGTACCCTCCGCACCCCCCCCCCCCCCGCCAAAATGGGAAACTTGCTTCCTTTCCTTTCCCAGGTCACCGAAACTTTGCAAATATCAGCAGAAGCAAGTATAGGATTCAGTAATTAAATTACTGGAAGAATATAAAATAAACAAAAATATATGTGTAAAAGTGTATAGAATTGTCTCAAAGTAAGTAGAAATCTCTATTCTTGAATGCATATAAAAATGGAAAATCTGGAGAGCTGGAGGAGTGTTTTCAGTCAACTAAGTAGCAGAGTTACAAGTTTTAGAAACTGAAAGACCTGGGTGTGATTTATGGCACCATCACTTATGAACAGGTTTCTTAACAGCTCAGTCTGTTGTCTCTTCTGTAAAATGAGGATAGTAATAACCACCTCATAGAGATTTTAAATAACTATATCAGAATCTGTGCTGGAAGTTTAGCACATTGCCTTACGCATGTTGAGCCTTCAGTAAATCATCTCCATAAAAAAATTATTATTATTAGAAGAAAGTTTACATCTTATCCCCTCCAGATTCTCCCATGACCAGCACTATGCTCATCCCTCTGTCCCTTCCTTGGTCTTCCTCCCACGTCGGACCATATAACAAGTTCTATCTCTGCACCATAGCATTTGTACAGAGAGGGAAAGCCATTTCTCCCCCTCTACCAACATTTCCTTTGGGGAAAATTGAAGGCAATAAATTCCACATCCATTATAAGCAAATGTCACTGGGCCCAGTATACTCAGAGGAAAGAAAGAGAGTACAATATCAGAATTTTTGAAACATTAAATCTAATAGCCATGTTGATTGGGAATAGTGGAGTGATTTGTATGATCTGCTCTAAACATTCCTGAAAAGCAAAATCTCCTCCAAAAATCAGAGGAAGTAATAAAAAGACCACTGGACAAAGCAAGCAAGAGCACTGTGAATTTTACTTAAACTGGTTTGGTCATGCATAGCTCTTAGATGCTTTTGGTAGGCAAGAGGAGCCCTCAAAGAAATCTGAGGTGGGTGAGGATTCCATTGCTGCACCAGCACACACAGCTTTACTGAGGAAACCCACCCCAAGCCCAATTCTGCTGCACATACAGACATATGTCAAATAAGCATTGATTAGCAAGTAAGCCTCAGTGTACCTCAGGCAATCTGTTCTGTGACCTCGGTATGCCTTCAGGCAATCGTGAGGTGTGACCGTGTTCTTGAAGCAGGTGCCCATTACTCTTATAGTTGGTATCAGGTGAGCAGCAGTCCTAAACCAGCACCTCAGGGCCACTTGGGGAATCATATCTTGTACCTGAAGATCTTAGCTACAGTCATTGTTGGAGTCTTTTTTTTTCTTTTTTTAAACTTTTTAATGTTTATTTATATTTGAGAGAGAGAGAGAGTGGCAGAGTGGCAGAGAGAGAGGGAGACACAGAATCTGAAGCAGGCTCCAGGCTCCGAGCTGTCATCACAGAGCCCAATGTGGGGCTCGAACCCACACACTGTGAGATCATGACCTGAGCTGAAGTCGGGCGCTTAACCAACTGAGCCACCCAGGTGCCCCTTTTGTTGGATTCTTAATCCATGTTCGTGCAAGAGGAACAGAGCAGGGGAAGGATATCTTGTAAATATTTTAGCCATTTTGCATGTTTTTCCTACTTCACGATGAGAACCCATTTCTGACGTTAAACATAGTAAATAACAAGCCATTAATTTCATTTAGAGCAACTCATTCTTGACATTCACTATGTTAATTAATATCACCCCAAGTGTCAGTTGGAATATGGGTCATTTTTACACACTTTAAGGTAGCCGTCTCCCGAGTGTGGCCCACCTGATAAAATGTTAGCCACCATCTTTGGAGAATGGATTATTGATCAAAGCAACTCCCCATTCCTGGAATTAAACATTAAACTGGTTGGTACATACATAATACTCCACTCTTTCTATACTGAAGTATTAGCATATTGAATTAAAGGCATGGTAACAAAATAAAACCTAATGCATTTGAATTAATTAGAAATGAGTAGCTCTTGAGCACCTATATGTATGAAGTTTGCTAGATACTGGGGGAGAATAAAAAGGATAAGCAAGGAACTTTGGTGTCTAGCCATTTATAACACCATCGTCAACAACTTTGACTCATTAATCTAGAGATAAATATCATTGAATTGCTCATCAGTTGTCTCCAGTCTCCTCTTAAATAGTCTTTTTGTCTGGATTCATTTTCTAGGATCTGATTTGTCATTTGGCCAGAATTCTCACTTTCCCAAGATACCAATAGATAAAGCCTATTTGTAAATTTATTGTTTGGTTGATATCACTTTACCTGTTCCCTAGAAAAAGAGATCAGCTGTGTTTCATCTCAATCCAAGGAGCCTATAGGAACTGAGACCTGTCCTTAAAAAAAAAAAAAATACTGCTGGTATGTTCCGCCCCAGCCAAGATCAATTTTCTGGTTGCAATGGGCTAAAAAAAAACCTCAGTGTACTAGCAGAACAATGACTTGCGTTGTATCTTTTTCTTGGTGTGAAGACTTACGAGTTTTGTGTGCATCTACTGCTCTCCTTGTTCTTATTACTTGTGGACATTTAAAAATTATAAAGCAAGAGTAAACACAATGTAGCCTCTTCATTTCACACATCGTTAGCATGTGTGTTAGGCTATCAGACTCTTAGCTACAACTATCTACTATTCGGTGACCACCTACCTTTTTAAAATTTTTATCTTAGAGAAAAAAGAGGAGGGGAAAGAGGCAGAGAAAGAGAGAGAGAGAGAGCATGGACCCAGACACGGGGCTCTATCCCACAACCCTGGGATCATGATCTGAGCTGAAATCAAGAGTTGACAACCAACTGAGCCACCCAGGCGCCCCACTTACTATGATCTAGACATTTGCTAAGTACTGTACAGGCGTGTCATTTGACCTCCACACCCTTTGTGGAGGCTTTTATTATCCCTATTTTATAGGTAAGATACTGAGATATAGGAAGACGATACCAGGTGCCAAAGTTACACAGCTAGTGGGCAATGGAAGTGGACTTTAACTCAGCTCTCTGTCTCCAGCCAGCACCCTAACTACCTTATGCTACCCTGTAACCAGTCCTTTCTCCATACTGCACTAGGCCATACACAGTCCTCTTAACTATTTACAACTTAGGGCAACCTCAAGCCAGAAACCTTTTCTTATCCTCAGCTCCAGGTTTATGACTTAGTAAACCATGAGTGAATAAGGTGATACTTTCTGAAAACATTGCTTTTAAAACAGGATTCTTTTCCTGCTTTTATTTTCATGATCATGTCAATAATCTTCCCCGTGAAAAGTCCAGTTTCTTTGAGTCATCAAATAAACAAAAACTTAACATTGCCAACCCCAACAGGCAATACCGCTTGCAGAGGAGGCATCTCTGTGGCCCCCTTCACAGCGGTCTCTGCAGAGGGTCCCGACACCCCTTGCAGAGATGCCAAAGCCCGAGCACTGTTACTTGTCCTTAATTGCTTCAATAGGAGAGGCAACCACGATGAGAAAGAAAGGGTATATTTGCAGAGAAATAGAGCAATGGAGAAAGTTTCCAAAGTTTGGGGGGTTTTGTTTTGTTGCTTGAGAACTCTAAATATTTAAAGTATATCATGACTTTTTGGATTAAGTGCAGAACACACATCTTGCAACTCAGGGCCAACTCCAGGCAAAAACAGAAACTAGGCAAATGTCTCCTGGTACTCTCAAAATCTTTCTCTTGACTTCCATTCTACCCAGTTCTCCCTTTTCTAAAGCTCAAGTAATCCTCCCTATTTTTAAATTTAAAAAATATATTTAATTTGTTAAGTTTTGAACTTTAATTCCAGTGTAATTAACATATCGTGCTATGTTAGTGTCAGATATACAATATAGTGACTCAACAATTCTGTACGTTACTCAGCTCTCATCATGGTAAGTGTACTTTTAATCCCCTTTACCTGTCTCACCCTATTTCAAGTAGTCCCTCCCTATTAAACCTTACTCTTAAAAAGAAAGATATCAAATAGGTAATTAATAAATACTACTGTCCAGCATTAGCAAAAATATAGGGACCTAGAAATTCTCATAAAAAGTTTGGTAAAATTTTATATTGGTACATCCTTTGTGGTTATCACTTATCAACTGCCTTTAAAATGTATATACCTGTAAATTGAAGTATTCCAGGACTCTGTCTTTAAAGAGTGTTAACGCAACATTCAAAACTATAGGAATATATCACAGAATTTTTTTTAAAAAAGCAAGCTAAATGAACAAGAAGATAAAATTGGTTAAATCAAATTATAGCTCAACCTTACATACTAAGTAACCATCACAATTATATTGGAGAAACACTTAATTTCCAATAAAACCTGATAAAAACAGATTACAAGTGACCTAGAAAAGTAAAATATTATCTGCATAAAACAAAGATTAAAGAGTGTACTCTCTTTAGAATTTAAACATTAACCATGTTTAGGTAATAGGAACGCAGATGACTTATTTTGTTCTTTGTTCATCTTTAGTCTGGAGTTTTTAAAGTGAAATGCACTTCCATTATGGTAAAAAAAAAAAAAAAAGGAGGGAGGGTTCTATTTTGTTTTTTAAAATTTTAAGAAGAAAAATCTGATATCCTGAGTGTTAATGTAAGAGACTCTATTACTTTGGTCCTTATTTGTGAAATGAAGGATTTTTTTTTTTTTTTAATCTGGAAAAGGAAAGCTTCAGCATTTGGGACTGTATGCAAAAGGATTTTCCTTAATAAGACATCCTTTCAAGGACGTATACTGGCAGCTGCTCAGAGGCTCAGTGGAGCCTCACAGGAGGCTAAGACTTGCTTCAAGGGCCTCCTTGCATTTGGAAGTCCCTGTGAAGCCATTTATATCTGCAACTCCAAACCCAGGATGCTGTGGGTTTCCCAATTTGTACTCAGTGATATATGGAATAGGTTTTTCTTCCCTGTAGATGATATACTGGCGACATGAGAAGATGAAATGATAGAGGATCTTTTGAAGGAAAAGAGCAAGTCCCCTCAAAGCGTGCCGCAATTCCTTAGGCGCCGGTGACCCTGTCACACCAAATTCCCCGCCCGAACCGTGTGTGGTCCTGCACTCATGCCTTTGCTCAGGCTGGAATGTCTTTCCCACCTTCTTACCCTAGGGTAATTCTACTCCATCCAAGACCTAATCCAAACTTCTCCTCTCTTCTGGATACTACGTACTTCACAGCCCTCTCTTGTGTCCTTCACTATCTCCAGAGAGCAGAAACAGAATTATTTCTCTCTTCCATGAGCAGCTACATTACTTTTTATCATATTGCTAATATGGAATGAATCAGAAAGCATTGTGATATTGACTTGCCATTTTATTTCTCTTGGCCCCATTTTTTTTTTCTTCTAATCTACTCCAACCATCAGGGGTCTTTAGCAGGACAGGAGAAGGGAGAAAAGAGCAATGAAGCTAATATGTATTCAGTCCCTACTGTTCATCAGGTGCCGTCTATAATAGGGGCTTTCCCGTACACTGCCTTATGCTATTATCAAGTCATCTAAAATGCGTGAGGTATTATCTTTACTGTCTAATGGAGCAGGTAGGCTCTCAGAAAGGTTATGGACTTTGATCAAAGTGGCACAGCTGCTGATATGGACTGGATTGTCTCCCCCATCCGCCAAATCTGTATGTCAAAGCCCTACCCCCTAGTGTGGTGGTATTTGAAGATGGGGCCTTTGGGAGGTGATTAGGTTTAAGTGAGGTCATGAGGGTGGGGTCCTCACGATGGGATTAGTGCCCTTTTTAGAAGAGACACCAGAGAGCTCGCTCTGGCTCCTTTATGTGAGATCACCGAAAGAAGGCAGCCTTCTGCGAGGCAGGAAGAGAGCTGTCACCAGGACCGACCACATCAGCACTTCAATCTCTGATCCCAGACCTCCAGCCTCCAGAACTGTGAAAATGTAAATTTCTGTTGTTTAAGGCACCCAGTCTATAGCTTTTGTTATGGCAACCCAAGCAGACAAATATGCTGTTGAATATCAGAGCCAGCATTTAAATCCTGACTTATTTTTTCCTGTAATTCTACAGTGCCTCTCAATGTGAACTGTTTGTGGCACGCTTTTATAACTCCAATACTGAGCAGAGTGACTGGAATATAGTAGACAGAAATCCAATGGACAGATGTTGGATGTTGAATGAATGACTGAATAATTGAATGGTTATACGTAGAAAGATAAGCATTGACTGCTGAAATTTCACAATCTAGACATATACCCATTCACAGAGTTTTAGTTTGAGGCACAGTATTTCTGATTACCACAGAGCAAATCTGTACCACTATCTTGGTGGCAAAGAATTTACTGGGGTGTTCTGGATTGCGTACAGGATACTGTGGGCATTTGTTGAACTATTTTGCTAAAGAAGATGAGAAGTGACTTGGGAATCAGTCAGAAATGCTGGGAAGCTACATTTATCTTTTGAGGTCCCTGGGTGTTTTTTTTTTAAGTTTATTTATTTATTTTGAGGGGGGGGAGGGGCCAAGAGAGACAGAGACAGAGAATCCCAAGCAGACTCCACGGTGCCAGCATAGCCAACATGGGGCTCGAACTCATGACTTGAACCAATATCATGAGTCAGATCCTTAACTGACTGAGCCAGACAGGTGCCCCGAGGTTCCTGGTTTGTTTTTTTTTTTTTATTTTTTTAAATGTTTATTTATTTTTGAGAGAGATACAGAGTGAGCAGGGGAAGAGCAGAGAAAGAGGAAAACACAGAAATGGAAGCAGGCACGAGGCTCTGGGCTGTCAGCACAGAGCCCGACGTGGGGCTTGAACCCACGAACTGGGAGATCATGACCTGAGCTGAAGTTGGAGGCTTAACTGACTGAGCCACCCAGGCACCCCTACCATTCTTTATTTTTGTATGAAATGAAAACTGGGAATATTAGAAAGTTTATCATTCATTGCATTAGTGATATATTTACACACATACTGGCCTATCCCCTATCTCACAAGCAGGGAGAGGTAGTGCTAACCCTCACCTGTAAGTTGTGGGGGGTGAGCAGCAGAGAATGGATCGTTAAAGTCCTTTCCTACTTTGACATTCAGCAACTCTACTCCTATGGTTGTAACAGTCACGGTGAGAGGAGAAGGCTCTCTTCTCCCTACCATTTGTAGCATAATTCTACCCCATCTTCAAAACTCAATTCAAATATTTCCTTTTTCCTCAACACCATCCCACACTCCCTGAGTCATGTCCCTCAACTCTATTCCCCCAGGGAAGGGTCAGAATTAATCTCCCCTTCCATGAGCGTCCACAACACTTTGTTCATATTGCTGATAAAGAGTGGATCAGAGTGCATTATGAGAAGTGGCACCAGTCTGTTTCTCCTTGCCCTACGCTTTCATCGGTCCCCTCCATGCTGGGAAGTCCTAGGGAAACTACCAGGAGGATACTCATCGTGAGTTTAACCACCCCAAGGCAGCAAATGAATGGTTCTCAGTCTGCTTTCTTAAACTGGAAAAGCACACAGTAGAATTTATCTCATGTTTTAAAAATAAAAATTGCCACAGTTTATGGTTTGTAAAGAATATTATTTTGAACTTTACACCATTCTTGATTGTAAAACACATAACTTTCTCTTCCCTGTTTAGAGTGATAAATCACACTGATTTCTTTTGTAATCACATCAAATCTTACTTTATTTTAATAGTGATTTTGACTCTGACACATTTGTTATCATGCTAGTCGTGTAACCATTAAGGAAACACAATTTCATAATCTTCTTCATGCCATTTGTTCAATGGTTATAATATTTAAAATACGGCCCTTGAAGAACAATCCAGAAAAAAATTTCAAAGGGTCACATGAGCTTTCCTGTCAGCTTCAAAACCTGCAAACTGAGAGTTAGCAATCCTCAATTCACACTTGGTGACCAGTGTTGTTAACAAACCATTGGGTGAATGTGAAAGTGGCAAGAAAAAACCCCCAGATCTCATACATCTTTTGTTCTCTCCTTTAAAAGTTCACTACCTTTGATGACTATTCATATACTTCTATCTTGCACAAGAGTAATACTTATGCTTCCCTCCTAAAATACAAATTGCTTACATACCTCAATCTTGTTGAGTTCCATAAATGTGTCAGTGTGTGTGTGTGTGTGTGTGTACTGAAATCCTACCATATTAGCCTATATTTTTAAAAAGATATGAATGTTAAAAAAAGATATGAAAAGTAAAGTAGATATGAATCTCATAAAGAGCCATTAAGAGGCATAGCTAAAAGATTAAGGTAAATATATATTATGAGACATGGTAATAAGGTGGTCAGGCACTCTTGAAATTAAGTTGAAATGTAATATACGGAGATGAAAGGAAATTAAATATGAAGCCCTGAGATACTTATTAAGCCGTCAGTGGGAATCTGGTTGATGATGTCACAGCCAGGAGAGAAAAGACGACGCATGCAAAGTTGGACGAGATCCAGTTTGCGCTGTAGATTTATGCAGTTAATTTTGTCCCCTGACTGCATTCAGATGAGCATTTCTCCTCGACATACACCAAGAAAATTGCTGCATTATAGCTGTGTTAATGGTAATCAGCATGCTAATGAGCACCAGAAGGTCGTTACAGCAAAGAGAGGTTCAAAGATGTATAACCTAGAGGAAACAAGAACGTAATTCTTCAGGGAATGCAAGTGTCTTGTTTGTAGGTCATAGATTATTTGTTTTGGTCACTGCATTGCACAGGGAGTTTAATTTAAGCAGGAAAAAAAAATGAAGCTTTTTGAATTGTGAGAGCAGCCCAGCTTAATTAAGAAAAGTAACACCGGATAGCTTTGAATTTGTGGTAAAAATAGAATCTTTGGTAGACCTAAGACAGTACTTAATAGTGCTGTCCAACGTGGAATTCTATCTGTGGTTATGCAAAATGTGAGATTTTATTTGTATTTATTTGTAAGCTAGAAGTTGCTTCACGGCTCTCTGGCAAGGACAGGGTCAAAATATCAGGGGTGACAAAGGTAACATTCAGAAATTAAGTCACGGTATTGTGCAAACAGTGTCAGGGTCTAAACCTTCTGAGAGAATTTAGAGATATTTCATTGTTTACTTCAGTTGCACATTTTGGCTTCAAAAGGTTAAGTATTTATTGATACTGACAAGGGAGAGTATTCAATCAGGAAATACTGCTGCTATAGCTTATTAAAAAGTTCAGGGACATAAATGATGTGCTGATTTTTAGGCTAAGCTAAATTCCTCCCAGCTAAGTTCCTCCCAGGATCTTCCTCCCACCAAAGATTTAGGGAATCACAGTAGGCACCAATTCCTACACAGTATCAGTAAAACAGAATCATAATATCACTTGCTTAAATCGTTATAGAGGTTCTGTGTTTTCGTTTAATGTGTACTTTTGAATAGACTGTTTTGCTAATATGCTCTTTGGGTAGGCTTATAACCAAAGAATAATATCTTAGAAATGAACAATGGCAATAATTTGCATTTCCCCTGTTTGCTAGCACATGGAATTTGTCACAGGATTCAAATGAACGTTTTTGCCGTCCCAAAAAGGACAAATAAAATAGCTTCTGATGATAGATAGATAGATAGATAGATGCACACACATGTATAGGACTGATTATAATATAATGTAATCTACTATGCTATAATATAATAATATACCATCATACTGTACTATACTAAACCACACTAAGGGCATTTTAAAATTTCCAACCTAATGACTCTCCAAATTAGAAGTTCCTACTTTTTATGGTTACCAGTTTCTTCAAATAAGTATCTTCTTTTGTGATATCAGGTAACTACCTTTCTTCTGAATTCTCAAGGTTAAACCTCAGGGGACCCAGTCCTCAAATTTTCTCCCTGCAAAGAAAAGCATATTTTGGATTAAAACCAATGTTTTAATTGTTTGAGTCTACCTTGTCACTTCAAAAAAAAAAAAATCTGATACATATCCTCTCATAAAGGTACTATCCCATCTATACAGAATAATTAAACTGGGGAAGAATAGGCTTACATGCCAATTGGGAAAGAAAAAGAAGAAGAAAATAAGAAAAGATGAATAACAGTTGGGGAGGGAAGGGGGTGGAAGGAAGGAGAAGACAGAGAAGGAAGGGAGGAAGAGAAGGAGTGAGAGATTATGGCAGTATAGAAATACAGGATGAATAGGTAAGATACTTAATAATTTATCAGAATGGTGTTGGGAAAATGTAACTAAAAGACAAACATTTTTTTCCAACACAGAAAACCTTTCCACAAAGGTAGGAAAGAAAAAAAAAAAAACACTTTTATTACTGAATAAGCATTAAGCCACAATGTGATGAGCATCACAGGCAATCCGCTGAAAGACTGCAGAAAACAAAGTGACCCCCTTATGTGGCCAAGCAGACACAACCCATTACATACATGTTCTCAAAATAAATAGTAACTAGTCCCTCAAGTCAGAGGACTTGACAGTGGCCGTTTGTCACAAGTAGTTCATCCTAACTTCACCTGGTAGTTGGGGTGACCATCCGTGTTGGCTAAGTGGCTTTATCTAGAGAAAAAAGAAACTTCTCATATCTCTGACAGGAAGTAGTTTTGGAACTTGGAACAAGGCGACTGTGGACATTACGCACAGACGCTGGGGGTTAGGGGTGCTATCTTCCTTGATGCTTACATTTTAAATAGAGGACTCCTTAGTCCTTAAGAAAGACATTCCCTGTTCAGAAAGCTGACAAAAGTCCTATCCAGGTTTCAAAAAGGATTCTCATATATTTCAAACAGATGAGAAAGTATCTCCAATAACAAGTTTTCTAAGGAAAATGCTCTGAGAAAAAAGGGGAGGAGGGAAATCTCTTCCCTTATTTTCAACAGGAAAAATTAATCTTTTATCTTTAATAATAAAATAATAAAATAATAAATAATAAAATAATTTTAAAAATAATAAAATAAATCTCTTATCTTTCATTTGTATTATTTCTCCTTACCATGGGCACCACTCATTTTAACTACAAATCGACCCACTGGCTTCACTCTGAGGTTTGGGTGACTTGTCCTGATAGGACTGTGGGCAGGAGTCTGAACTGAAGCTGCTCACGTCCCCCAGGTCTGAGCTCTCATCGTCCGGGAGTTCGGTTGTGGGAGTCCCCTAAGCCGCTCGCTCGGTGCTTCTCCCACTTTCACGCGCATACGGCTTGGCCCTGGAATCTCCGACTCGGCTCAGGGTTCCGCCCTTCCCATGTGGTTCCAGGTGGGGCTGCAGCCACTGGCCCAAGGCCCATACCCTGAACGGCAGGCAACTCCATCCAGCTGTCCTCACAGGCATAAAACCCACCAATTACCAGACACGCGCCCTGGAGTAAATCGTTTAGCATCTTTAATTTCAGACAGAAAAGACCCACACTGAACAAATTCTTTACTGAGAAAGTTAAGAAATGGTTTCTTGGAGCAGGAGACACTTGGGGGCTTTAAACAGTCATGACACACACACCTGGTTTCACCCTGCAAGACAGATCTGTCCCCTCCTTGAATACATTCAGCTTCTGTTTCTCAGAGTAGCACATTCCACTGTTAGGAAGCCCACAATTTTACGTATGATGATGCAGCCTGCTCCCTTACAGTTTGACCCATTGGGTTGGCCACGTCCCCTGGAGCTACCTACGGTAAGATAAGATAGAAAGAGCTTAGCTCTCCATAACACTTTAGAATTATAAAGCAAATTTATGTTGATTTGCTGATTTTATCAATACACACGTGGCGGCAGTTTATTGTTGTCACTTTTTTTCTTTTTGCTACTGCCTTATATTCTACGGTGGAACTCCCCCAGGTTTCCAGATCTTTCACCACCTTGATTTCCTTCACTTATACTCACTGTACTTTTTAGTCCCTATTTTAATTAGATACAAATTAATGGCAATTAAAGAATTAGGCCTTATCTCAGTAAATCCCTCCTAGCAAAGACTTTCTTAACACAAATGTTTCCTTTAGTTAATGCACTCCATTAGTAATAAATATTTCTTCTTACAAATAGGAATAAACAGAATATTCTTATAGAAAAGAGCAGGCATCCTACGGGTTTGTTAAATGTTTTTCTCCTTCTTTTCCCAAGCAGATTTGTTGTAAACATGTTTGTATGTCGTATGCCATGCTATATGAGAGGAACCAAGACTTTAGGGAAGAAGAAACACCAGGCTTATGAAAAGCCTAACTGTCCCAGAGATCTGCTCCATGCCGTAGACCATGTGGCAGGGTTGCTGTGTTTATTTTCACTTCATCTCGGTTCAGACTGTCGGATACTCTTCTCTACCAAATGCAGCTTCCACAAATAAAAGGGAAGGGGAATGTGGCTTCCTGACATTAGAGGAGGGTGGAGGCTGGCTAGTCCTTGGCTGGCACCTACACATCTCTGCTATGTCTTGAATCCACCTGTTGGCTGGGAATCCTGCAGCTCATGAACCTGTGATTTATTCCTTTGGCTCCTGGAGACTCTGGGTCTCCACCATGTCTACTATCCAGTGTCTTGTCTCACGCAGAGACCTCTGTAGTGCTGTCCCCAAGACAGGCTATGTGTCGACTCAACTTCTGCAATGCACGGAACTGCAGAAAAGCAACTGAGAAAGCCGAAAAAGAGCTAGCTAGATCTTCGTCCTGTCTGACCACACCCTCTCCCTCCACAGGGCTCTCTGCCGACTCCTTCCAGAATTCCAAACGGGCAATGCAACACAGGCATCTCTTGCTCACTGCTTCTCGTCAGCTATTTAACACCAGTGTGACCTCCTCACACACCACAACACTACCCTTGCTTCCCCAAACCAATCCAAGAAGGGAAATCAGGGCATAATCTCCTGGGGCCAAAAACGACAAGACAATTTTCCCCTACTTCCTTTTCCAGTCTGAACCTCATTTACGTGAAACTATGATCAGACTCGCTAAACCTATCTAATGACACACTTAAAGAGCAGAGAAAGAAATTCAGGTAATTTGTTCAGATGACTTAGCGCACGAGGCTGATCCTTGCTGCATAATCCTATTCTTTTAATGCAACAAGATGAATACTATGTTTTTTCTCTTTGTATTCTGGGAGAACACTGTTAGTTTTCTCTTTAGTTCCTCCTTCTTTCTTCCTTGCCGCAAGAAACTTGGTTTTCTATTAGGCAGTTAAATGTGTCAGGGGAAGTTGAACTCCTCCCTAATCTGTCTGCTGATTTTGATTCCTGGGACTGTGGCAGCCATTTTGAGACCATGAGGACACCTAGCCATAGGGCATACAGGTGATACTAAGAAACGTAGCACAGGTAAATGGGATAAAATGATTCCTTGCTATTGTCATTGAGCTCCTAAATTAACCAAACCGGGAAGTACCCTAGCTCAAAACTTTTATGTTGAGATAAGCCATTTTCATTTGGATTTTTGCTATCTAGAGCAGAATGTATCCAAATTGATGTCCTGCCTTTCTGTAACATTCTCTTCCAAGGCAGATAAATAACCTGGGCAAAATACTAAAGGAAAGGAAATAGTAAAAGAAACTGATGATATTAGTAAGATTAAGCCTGGGAACAGCAAGCATTTAGGTGTAGAGCTCTCTCTCCATTCAATTCTCACCACCATTTCCCTGGTTTAGGATGCCCCATCATTTCTCATAGCACGTTGCAATCATTAGTCTGACTGCTGCACATCTCTACCACTACCTTGAATCCATCCTTTCTAATGATTCTAGGGTCTCTTACTAAAACAAAAACTTCATATGACTCCCCTACTTAAAATGCTTCTGTGGTTCCCGATGGTCTCTGTGATGAAGTCCAAGCTACACTTCTACAAAGCTCTTCTGACCTGGCCCCTGCCTACTTTCTCAGTAGTAGTTCTCTGGGAACCTCCCTATTCCCAGGACCACCTGCCTGAGAGCACTCAGAAATGGAGCACTAGATTTTGGGCGTGAGCTGAACCTTGCCTGAACCCCTCCTGTGGCAACTCTCACATGAAAAGCACTTCGTGTCTGTCTCTCCCATATAGATTCTGGATTCATTAGGAAACAAAACCTTGGTGATTTTTCTATCTTCATCGCTGAGCGTAGCTTCTAAGATACAGAGAGGCAGCACAGCATAGCCCAAGTTCTGGCTGGGTTCAGATCTTGTTTCCATCACCTCCTCGTTGTATAACTTTGAGCAAATAATTAACCTCTCTGTGCTTTATTTTCCTTACCTCTTAAGTAGGGAAGATAATAATAGATATAATCAATAATAGTAATAAGAGCAATAGCACTTCTGTGTGTATTGCGTTGATTCATCTACAAATATTTAGAACAGAATCCAGCTCATAGTACACCTCCAGTAAATATTATTTTTGTAATTAGTATGGCACTTAATAAATATCTGTGGACTGTACTGAAGGCCTGCAGCTACTCTTCAGCTACCCCTCTTCTCTAAGAAGCTAAATGGGTTTGCAAGTCACAGCTTATAAGGACAGCGAGCTCTGTTCCTAAACATATTTATACTATAGGCTATGATGCCATTTGTCCCACACAGAGCGTTTATCAAGGTGCCCAATGTTTGCAAGGACTATTGAGGCTGTGCCCACTACTGCTTCTCATATATATTCAACAACAAACAATGAATGCAAACATTTAACCGGAGCCCCATTTCATCTCCTGCTTGATGCTTAGGGTTGAGATGATACGAGGGCCCCTGGAGAGCCCAGGAGGATTCAAAGGTGAGTTGACAGAAACACAATAGTGGAATCCTGCGCTCTGCATCCAAAAATAATACCGTGAGTAGCGTAATCTTGGGAAGTCACTTTACCTAACTAAACCTCAGTTTCCATATGGAAAATGCAGGTGACAAAAACTGTTCCACGTACCTCGTTGAGCCGATAAAAGACATAGATGAAGTAAAGCATGTGAATATTCACTTGTCAAGCACCTGATACTTTATAAAAGCAAGAAACTTGCTAATTACCCCATCAAAACCCTTCTCTGAGCCCTGCAGTTTGTCTGATCCCTGGAGCCTTCCTGTAATACCCTCAAGGGACACCCCCAAGTATGAGACTTTGCATAGGACCTGACATTAATGTATTGTGTGTGCACGAATGTGTGTGTGTGTTTGTGAATGACTGACATGACCATCTACTCTTCATATTATACCTCACATCCTCAGAAATCAAATTACTTATTATATTCCTATCAGGAATAAAAGAGGAGAATTTATTCTAATGACTACCAGACAGTAGAGTAAAATTAGCTTCAGATGACTATGAAAGAGCATAATGTTCTAGTTTACCAGAAACCAAGGAAACCTAGTATATCCAGCAGCAATTTTTCTTCTTTCTTATTCTTTCTTTGTGGTGAAGCTGAGAATAATGCCCTTAGGTTTTTCTCACTATATATGTAGATGGGGAGCAGAAAGGAGCTGCAGTGATAGAGACTCAGAGATGGTGCAATTAAAAAGGCTGAGATAATTTGTTGGTCTTTTAACACAGCGTTTCTTTACTGTTGAAGTCACCTCAAATCAACAGTTTTAACATAATGTAATTCAACAAAAATATTATTTCAGGAATAAGAAAATTTTATAGGAGGAAACATATTGGATGAAGTATCGCTTGTGGTATAATTTTAATTCTGAAAGATCTTGCTAAGAGGGCTTATTTAAATAGGTTCTCCCTGAGATGAATATTTAGGGGGAAAATTCCTACAGGATGATTTATAGCAAAATTATATGAACAGAATGAAGGACAGAAGAATTTTATTAGAAAAGGGTCTCATTTCCACAAAATATAAATTATACCTTTTAGAAAATATATTGAATTTTATTAATATTCTGTAGACAGCCTGAAGTGTTAATCTCCACCCCTACCTATAAGACTTTCATTATGATGTACAAGGTGTATTTACCCTTTAACCAAATAATTTTTGAGCAACTCGGTGGAGCCTCCAGTTTACATATCTTACAAAATATTTTCTTGGCAGTTACAAAATCTTATACTTTGTATTGTTGGCAACATTTAATGATGAATATATGAGGCTATACATTTTATATACATGTATGCATGCTTTTGGTGTTACCATGCAGGAACACAGATTAATGATAAACTCATTGTATTTGGTGACTGAGAGACTATTTCTCCAATATCCACTGTTACTGTTGATATTGTTTTCCCCATTATTCTTAAGGAGAGATGAAATAAGTTCGAGTTTTTTCAGTGCTAGGATTAAAATTCTGCCTGCTTCATCTTGAAATTTATAGTTATAAGAATTACTTAGGGTAGACCATTGAGTACTGTATTTCTTCCTGGCATTTGAAAGTGACCTCATTTAGACCCTGGTAACTAATATTTTTGATGAGGAAATTGACTCATTGTTATTCAAAGAACTTGGTGATAAATCCTTTTCCAGTCCCTATCAGTCTCAAAAATTGAGCCTTTCCTGGGGTGTGACTTTGTTGTAGCAAACAAGAGTAAATTGACCATTGGTACAGTCTGAGGTTCAGCAAGGACAGCTGGAATTTAGATTTCATAGTATTCGAAAATGAAGATTGAGATCAAGGATGAGGACAAGGCCAGGAGATTAAAAAGACTAGACTAATTTTGAGTTCCAAATAAACATTATTAAATATATTTCCCTTACACAAAAACACACAAAATGTAGCAATTGATATATTTAAACCTCTGATGGCATGTAAAAGAGACCACAGGCTCCCCGTCCTATTCAAAATGCCTCTAAAACATACCATTGCAAAAATTATGGTTCTCTGTTTATAAAGTGGGAAGAAATTTCCTTAAAAAGCTGGACCTGAGTTAAAACCAGATGCCAAAACTTCCTTCGCATCTTAAAAAAATATATATTTCACTGGTTTCTCACTGATTGCTAATTAAGGCCAGCTTCTATTCATATCTCCACGAAGAGGAAAATATTGAAGACAAGTCCCTTTAAAGTACCTGCATATTTGAAATGATAATGCTCGGGCATTGTACCTAAGGTCTTACATAAATTTGAAGCCCCAGGGAACTGCCCAGGAGGGAAATCCTGTATTTATTATTGGTCAAAATAGCAAACATCTCCAGGTAATAAGATGGAAGTACAAGGGTATATTTTAGCACAAATATTTCTGGCTTACCTTTAGAATAAATGCTTAAATTCCAGAATCCATAGCCTCTTCCTATGGATAAAAAGAATTAAAATAAAACATTAGATATATCAAGATCTATGATTAGACCATATCAAGATCTGCCTCTGAAAACAATTATCAGGATGGCACAGAGGAAAAAGTATTTTAGAATGGATGTTATCGGTCTATATGAAAATGCCAGCATCATTCTCTAACTATGGAATTTTAGAGCTGTAAGAATTTTGAAAAGACTATCTACTCTATAATGCATGTTCTTCACATTTGAGGATACAGACTCAGAGTTGTGATGTGTCTAATGTCACACAGCCACTCAATGGCAAAGTCAGGACTTGAACCGAGGCCTACTCATATCCGTGTGTATCTTAACTTCCGCTATTTTTCAGGACCACCTGGCTCAGGCAAAGTTCAACATGGTCAAATATATCAAATGTAGCCTTTGCTTTTAAGGGGGGGTGGGGGGGAACAAATTAAATCTATCTCCAATCAGCTAAACAGATAAATCTTCAATGTATTTAAATCATTAGTTTGTATTATGGCCTCTTATTTTTTATTGTAAATTTATTTTAGTTGTATTTACTAATGTATTTACTTAACCCTCACCATATTCCAAAAAGAAATGAAAATGGCACAGAAGTTACCTATGCATGGGTTCTATACTCCTTTTCCTTCTTAGTCCCATTTGATGACCTGTCCTGGTGACCCATCACTTCCATGAATATTCTAAGATCCGTCCAAGACAACATGGAAAGGTGAAGTCACAGTTACCACATGATATGATTATTCAATAAATCAAACACCAACTGCTTGTTTCATTGATGTGGCTTATATCTCTGCAGAACTGACCCAATTAAGAAAATATGGATTATTCATTTATAAGGTTTATTACTAGGTATTAACATAAAAATTGTGGGCCGTTATTTAAGTAGCATGGTTTTCCCAAAGTCTGTAAGCAATTCTAAGCCCTAAGATAACCAGTCCTCGAGAAGCTTCTTACTCTGCCAGCTTATCATTCAATTGCATGCTTTGGTCACTCAAGCTATTGTCAACGAAAATTTGGAATATCAAAGGAAAACAGAGAAGAGATGAAATATTCTCTTTGGCAGCATTTGGTGACTTTAAAACAAAAAGTCAGCATCCCCTATGCTATGTAAGCTCAAAGCATCACATTCGATGGCATCATTTCAAATGGCCTGAGTTGGATTCCTCGCTTTCCTTGATTTATCCCCCTGTTGGCCCCTGCAGGAGAGCATCATTTTTTTTTCTCCTGCCTTCTGTCTTCTATATTTCATTTCAGGTGTCTATCGAGGCAACGAAAGATAAAGCTCTCTGCTTTCCCTTGTACTAAAGTTCTATATGGAATCAGTTCACCTGTCTGTCACTCCTCATTAAATTCTTACCCTCTTCATTCACATCCTGATCTTTGCAAATGAACATTTGCTTAATAAATGTTCCCAAGACTAACAGTGCAGAGTGAAAATCCCACACAGCAGTAAATTATTAACTCAGTCACAGAGGGAGTGCCATATAT
Organism: Neofelis nebulosa; assembly: GCF_028018385.1. Taxonomy (NCBI): domain Eukaryota; kingdom Metazoa; phylum Chordata; class Mammalia; order Carnivora; family Felidae; genus Neofelis; species Neofelis nebulosa. The sequence continues at coordinate 190,885,370 of NC_080782.1, read as the reverse complement.
GACTTTTCAGAATGAGTTATTATGTGGATCATCATGTAATTATGAATTTTTCAAGCCATGATAGAGGAAAATTGAATATTTAATATTTTATGGACATATTCTACACTGAGGACATCTTTCAAAATTTTATGATAATTTTTAGAGTGAGCGAAGAGCAGAACAAAAGTTACAAAATAATTGCAAACTTGAATATTTAATCACTAGGGACATTGTTGGTTATTTCTCAAATTATATAATGTAACCAAGGCTGTGAACTTTTAATCATAGTGTATTCAAATGGGGAAAAAATTGCATTAAAATCAATCTATAAATATGTTTTGGTTGTTAAAGAAATAAGAATACAGAGCTTAATGTTGTCAAATTGAGACCTTAAGATATAAATATTCATGCAGGAGGTAATCTTGAGCGACTTGTTCTAGATGAGCTATTGTTGAACAAAAACTTTTTTAAATGACCCATTTCAAAATGTTCCAAATCAAACCAAAGCGCAAACATTAAAATATTTTAAAACTCTTAGCTGAATATAAAATGGAAAAATGGAATTGGTGTTTATCAAAACGTGAAAAAAAAAACTTCAAGGAATATGTTAGAGCGTTGGTGAAAAAAACTAAAGGAAAAATTAAAATAATAAGATTTTGATGTGAATTACCCTTTTATGTACACAATTCACGCGTCCCTAATATAGCATAATATGTAGCACTTCAATTATCACCCATGTTTTAACTTTGAAAATTAGAATATGTAGTAATTCCGAATTATTTCTTAATAGGTTCCTCTTGTTGCAGGAGAAGGTCATTTCCCAGTACCGGAATACTAATAAACTTTGAGGACGTTTGGACTCAGAAGTTCTCAACGCTGGCTGCACATTAGCATTGCTTAGTACTACTTCCCACAGATTGTAAAAGGTCCCGAAGTGAGGCTGGACTCTGATGGTGTTAAAGCTTTTCCAATTATTTTAGTTTTCAGCCATGGCTTAAAATCACTGATATCAATAGTGCTGCCACCCAGTTTCCAGAGGCCAAAACCTCATATACACTTTTAAAACCAAAAGACTCACCTTTTGAGTACATTGAGTAAATGAGCACCAGGGATACAGAGATGACTAGTAAATAGCCCTGGCCCTCAAGTTGCCTATAATCTAATGAAACACACACACATAAGGGCAATGCAGTGCAATTGCTGCTATTAGAAAGGTGTATGCCAAGTGACAGAGCAATGGAGAGAAAACCAACACTCAAGGCACCAAAATGGACTTTTGAAAACCTGAAATTTGGCTAAGAAAAAAGTATGACTGTATTGTTTCTTGCATTCATACATTCATTCACTTATTTAACACATATAATTCACTTATCCAACAAAAATTTATTAAATGACCACTATTTTTTATGTACTATCTTCTTCTCATTGACTATGGGTGCTTATTGAAAATTAGGAGACTGAGGGGCACTTGGGTGGCTCTGTCGGTTGAGCATCCGACTTCGGCTCAGGTCATGATCTCACGGTTTGTGAGTTCAAGCCCTGCGTCAGGCTCTGTGCTGACAGCTCAGATCCTGGAGCCTGCTTCGCATTCTGTGTCTCCCTCTCTCTCTCTGCCCCTCCTCCACTTGTGCTTTGTCTCTCTCTGTCTCTCTCTGTCTCTCAAAAATAAATAAATAAATATTAAAAAAATGTGTTTAAAGAAAATAAGGAGAATGTATCAGCTAGCTATTGCTGCATAACAAACTATAACAAAATTTAAGTGACTTAAAACTGTAACTATTTATTTGTTCATGTTTCTGCAGACTGACAATTTACGTGAGGGTCAGCAGTTTAATCATTAAAACATGTATGAGTTACTTCTTATGGTCTTTAAGAAAATGAGATTTCACAACAATGCCTGTAGGAGAAATTGAATGTTACTGAAGTGAATTGATTCTTTAAAAAAAAAAATCAGATCTATACACCATGGAAGGCTTTAGGGAAAAAACACAAGTAGACGACCAAAGTTGAGATACCAATATTCCTCTCACTCTTTATCCATTAAACATTATTGTTTCACAGCCCTGTAAGTAAGAGGCAGGGATCAATTATTCTTTCTGCCTAAGACCTCCTTTCAATTGTAGATCCCTTCTTTTCTCCCTAGGACAATAAGACAGAAGCAGGATAAAAGAAACTTGCCAACTGATATTGGTCTCCAATTTCTACTAAACAGAATAGTGAAGGAGGAACAGGAGCCCAATGAGGTGTGGATTCTCAGTTTTTCCACTCTTGTATGGAGTTCTGACCCTTACACAAGTACACTGGAGATTGGGGAGGAGGTGGGGAAGTGCAAGACTTTGTACTTCAGTACTGGCTTGCTGGGGACACAGTGCTGGACTTTTTTTTTTTTAATTTTTATTTATTTTTGAGAGAGAGAGTGTGTGTGTGTTGGAGTGGCAGAGAGAGAGGGAGACACAGAATCTGAAGCAGTCTCCAGAATCTGAGCTCTCAGCACAGAGCCAGACATGGGGCTCGGACCCACAAACCATGAGATCATGACCTGAACCAAAGTTGGATACTTAACCAACTGAGCCACCCAGGTGCCCCTACAGTGCTGAACTTTGAGGCTAGGGATTTTGTTCTTGTTTTTAGTATTTAGTCTTACTATCCTTTTTGTTTGTTTGCTCACTTATTTGTATGTTTGTTTTACAGATATGAAAACTGAACCTAGAAAAATTTTGCATATTATAGACTCACTTGTATGTTAGGAAGTTATTCAGAATAAGACAAGTACTAAGTACATTCCAGTAACTCCCCTAATCTTGGCTTTCTTTTTGGTTGGTTGGTTGGTTGGTTGGTTCACTGTTGAGTATGAGATTTGTGTTCTTAAATTTTTAAGTGTACATTAAAGTAGTGTTAATCATAGCCACAATGTTGTATAGCAGATTGCTAGAATTTGTTCATCTTGCATAAATGAAACTGTACAACCATTGAGTAGAAATTCCCCATTTCTCCCTTCTCCAGTCCATGGAAACAATTATTCTGCCCTCTGCTTCTATGAATTTGACCTCATGTATGTGGAATCACATATATGTGGAATCACACAGTATTAGTCCTGTTACTGGCATATTTCACTTAACATAATGTCCTCAAGGTTCATCCATGTTATTACATATGGCAGAATTTCCTTCTTTTTTTAATTCCAAATAATAATTCATTGTACTTATATAACACATTTTCTTTATCCATTCATCTATCAATAGACATTTAGGTCATTTCCATATCTTGCCTACTGTGACTAATGCTGCAGTGAACATGGGAATAGAGGTATCTCTTCAAAAGCCCGACTTAAATTCTTCTGAGTAAATACCCAAAAGTGAAATTGCTGGATCATATGGTAGTTCTATTTTTAATTTTTTGAGGAATCTTCATACTGTTTTCCATAGTGATTGCACCAATTTAAGTTACCACCAATAATGCACAGGGGTTCCCTTTTCTCCTTGCCAACACTATATTTTTAATCTGAACTCAAAACTATGGAAAACAATATACCTTGAAATAATCTCAGTGAAGAAAACTCCCAAACATCTTAAAAGAAAAAAAAAAAAGCTTGTATAACTGGTGTGAGAAATCATAGGTCTAATGGGAAAACTAAAAAAATCACGTACATAATAGTTCTCCCCAAATCTATTCTACATTTAATGCATTTCCAGTCCCAGTGGGAATTTTTAGGAAAACAAATTTAGAAAAAAAAATTGACAAAATGTCCTGAAGTTCTTCTGGTAAAGTGTTTAAAATACTGCTAAAAGAAAAAGAAAACTGGGAATAGGAATATTTTCTTTCTTTTCTCTGTTTTATGAAAGCTTTTGTGCTTTTTAAAAACTTTTTATGATGAAAATTGTGTTTTAATTTGTGAATATTTGATCTTTAGATATCCAAAATATTATTAAAGCCTTAATATATGTAGATCTACTGTGGAACTAAAAATAATAATATCTCCTATTCATTAATCTTTTAAAAATGGATTCGCTCAGTGCTAATCTTGAAACAGGGATTGTGCTAGGTTTGGAAGTTTCCAAGATTAATGAGATACAACCCCTGTTGTCAAGGGATTTCACAATCTTGTGAAAAGAGAGGGCTGTAAATATACAATTACCATGTGGTGTCCTCTGTGCTGGGCTAGAGACACTCACAGGGTCCTGTGGGAGCATATAGGAGGGAGCCCTGGGGACAGGACGTAGAGGGGGATTTAACAGCTAAGCAGACCAGTTAAAGGAGGGAACACTGACCAGTATGGCTGCAGAAGCAGGTGATCGCCACATCATACCAAGCACCCTGTACATTTTCTCCATTTAAGCATCAGGCCTTGACTGAGGAGACTGACAGCCCATCAAGGTCCCTAATCCTCAACAGCTCTAGTTGGGATTACTGTCTACTCTAGTACAGATGTGCACAGGTGAGCACTCCTCAGGTGCATTTTCATCAAGCGCAGTTAGAGTTTGATCCAAAATAACATTTAAAACTTAGGGCATCAATCCTTTTTTTTTCTTTTTAACTCAGTATTCACAGGTGAAGTCTTATTTTATAGAAGTGCTGACTCATTCACCTTTCTCTTAACTACCAGTCATCACATTGAAGACACCAAAGAGCCGTCATGAGCCTTAACTGAGAAAGTGCCATAACAAGGTGAAATACTGCAAGGGCCAGTCCAAGCATCACTTCCGAGCTGTCACAAAGCATTCCCTTGCTCGCCTTGCCCAGGGCCATGAAGCATTTCGACCAGACCCGCGGGACTGAACACCACGGCAGAGAACCGACCGCGGCGCCTCAGGTTGGGATGTTCTTTCTCACAGGAATGGCCAACCCGCGATGTACAGAGCAGCTTTCCTTCAGTGTAATGACTGAAGATCAGCAGTTGGATGGACAAGTGTTATAGAAGTAGGGGTGCTGGTTTTGAGAGGCAAGGAAACAGAAGAGCAGGGGAAAGTGTGCAGCAGGCAGCTGAACTCCCTCACTAGGACCCAGGCCAGCAGGCATGGCCTGCATGGGCATGAAGGCCCAGATTGGCTCAGAGACTAGCCATGTAAAGCACCGAGGTCTAAAAATAGATCTCCCTGCTCTGATAAAACGGGCCTCTTCATGACGTACCCATCACACTGACTAACCTGCCTGGTCCCAGACTATTCCTCTAGGGTCATTTTCGAGGTGCTCTACGAATCCCCATGGTCACCAAAAAATCTGCCCTTCACCTGGACCTCGAAAACTTTGACACTAGTACTTTTCGGATTTATTGGAGTAAGAGGAGGCTTCCTAAAACCTAACTAAAGTCAAGAAGCCCTGTGGAGATTGTTACTCTTATTGTTTCTGCTGCTCGCATTGGATATTACCTTTGTATATTATGTGCTAGCACTAAATGCAGACCCGTCTTTCTCTTCAGTTTGTAAACTCAGCCTGAGTTCTTGACAGTGACCCTGGAAAACATTGTCTATATTTCTCCCGGGTCAGGCAAGTCTCCTGAGGATACAGAGAATGTACAAGGCAGAGTTCCTGCCTTAGTAGAGCATACAGATGAATAAAAAGGCAATAATTATATGTTTTATAAGTCTCATGTCACAGAGATATAAACAGGACAGTCTGAGGGTACCAAGAAGCAGCCCCTAACCCTGTTCTATGAGGTGAGGGGAGGTTTCCAAGAGGATGAGCTAGATTAGCCAGGTGAGAGGTGGAGGGGCCTTTATGACAGAGATTATAGCAAATGCAGTCTTGAGGGCAGAGACGTGGTCTGTCCAGAGAATTTGAAACAGGTCAAAATGGTTGAATCACGAGACATGAGAAAGGGGGCAGTAAGACGTAAGAATGGAGAGATCAAGACAAGACCATGATACCATTTTAAGAAGGCTGTATGATATCCTTAAGCCAGAGGGAAATTATCAGAGGTTCTAGGGAAAGGAGTGATGTGACCTTCAAAATTTAAGCTACTTCAGGGAACAGATTAGTGGCTGTCAGACATCCAGGGGATAAGGGTGGCTGAAATGGGTGAAGGTGGTCAAAAGGTACAAACTTCCACTGTTAAGATAAATAAATCCTGGGGATATAATGTATACTATGGTGACTATAGTTAATAATACTGTATCGTATATTTGAAAGTTGCTAAAAAAAGGTTGTAACTTTGTCAGGTGCTGGATGTTAACTAAACTTAACGTGGTAAGCATCTCTCAATGTATACATGTACCAAATCATTATGCTGTGCTCCTAAAACTAATGTTATACGTTAATTATAACTCAATAAAAAGAACTTGTTATTTCAGCCAGAAGTCGGATCTGAAAATATGATAAAAACAAATTGTTTAAATCAACGATCTGACTAATTTCCAGAATTCTCTTGGCTCAACATGGTGAAATTACCCATTTCCTGCCTTCAGTTCCACCTCAGACCTTCTGAGTCTCAATTACTTAACCCTCTTAGAGCAGAATGCTTTTTAAAAAATCAACATATCCGGCAAGCCCTCACTTGGGGAAATTAAGTCATGGTGCTTGGGCTTCAGCCTGAGCCCTGACACCACCGTCTTCAGTGTATGTTAAAGCCAAGCAGTCCACATTCTATTCACAGTTGATCATGAACTTCAGCAGTAGCTTTGGTCATTAAGACACCTATCTAATTGTAATAGGTATAATGCCCACTTAGTGATAGCCAGTAAATTCACAGAGTGAGTCTCCACCTCCCCCTTTGTAACTCAGAGAACTGTAAAAGAAAAATTGTACCAGACATTTGTTATAAATGACAAGGATAACTTTATTCGATACTATTGCAATAGAGGCCAATACTATTGCAATAGGGAAAAGAGATTGAACTCAACTCTACTGAAATAAAAGATTGAAGATAAAGGAAGATACTTTTAACCCCAAAGTGGACTAATGGAAAAGTACTGGAGAACTTTTAGTGGGGAGCTTGGTCAATGCGGCTAGGCTATCTGTATTTGCTAATCAGCCCTTATTGAAGGGATGCATCTATCTTCCTACAGAGACTGGGAAACAGGGGTGCTATCTCCTTCGAGGATTACGTTTCGGAGGGCTAGGCCTCAGTCCTTGAGAAACTTTTCTGGGTTGTAGAAGATTTACATCTCAAAGGGACATAGAAAGAATTTACAAGTTTTTGGTAATACTTTTTTTTCTTTGAGTATAGTGGACACACAATGTTACATTCGTAACAGGTGAACAACACAGTGATTCCACAAGTCAGTGCATTATGAGATGCTCTCCACAAGTGTAGCTACGATCTGTCACCACTATGCGACACATTACAATACCACTGAGTGTTTCCTACACTGTACCTTTTATTCCCCTGACTTATTCATTCCATAACTGGAAACCTGTATCTCCCACTCCTCTGCCTCCCTTTTGCCCATCCCTCGACCGCCTCCTCACTGGCAACCATCTGTTTGTTCTCTGTATTTATAGGTCTGATTCTACTTTTGGTTTGTTTATTCATTTGTTCTGTTGTTTTTAGATTCCACATATAAACAACTGAAAGTTTTCTAAAGCAAATGTGCTAAGAAAAGGGAGGATGAGGACCTAAAATCAGGAAGAAGCCTATCTGAGTTGTAGTCAAGCTGAACAGAACATTAGGCCGTCTTGGTCAAAAATCACTTCAAATTATGGAGGGCCTGGGTGGCTCAGTCAGTTGAGCATCTGACTTCAGATTGGGTCATGATATCACAGCTCCTGAGTTCAAGCCTCCCCCACTGATTCGGGCTCTGTGCTGACTGACACCCCAGAGCCTGGAGGCTGGAGTCTGGGGCCCAGATCCAGGAGCCCAGGGCCGCCTTCGGATTCTGCGTCTCTGTCTCTCTCTGCCCCTCCCATATTTGCACTCTGTCTCTCTCTCTCAAAAATAAAAACATTGGGGCGCCTGGGTGGCACAGTCGGTTAAGCGTCCGACTTCAGCCAGGTCACGATCTCGCGGTCCGTGAGTTCGAGCCCCGCGTCAGGCTCTGGGCTGATGGCTCGGAGCCTGGAGCCTGTTTCCGATTCTGTGTCTCCCTCTCTCTCTGCCCCTCCCCCGTTCATGCTATGTCTCTCTCTGTCCCAAAAATAAATAAAAAATAAATAAATAAATAAATAAATAAATAAATAAATAAACATTAAAAAAAGTTTACAAATCACTTCAAATTTTATGAGCAAGGCTATTCTTAAGGCAGCATATTTAGAGGGAATTATTGTATTTCCTAGATGAGTAAAATAATTCCACCTGTCCAATTCTGGGATTATAACACAGTGTGAGCTGCAATGTCATTGCCAAGTCCTGCACTGCTCCAAGTGCTTTTTCCTTATGAGGAGCCTTGCCCCTGGCCTGGTTTCACATAACATATCCCTGGAAATGCAAAAAACACAGGTGACATTGGCTGATGTGCATGTGGACAAAGTTCCATCCTTTATTTTTTTAATAATTTTTTTATGTTTTATATTTGAGAGAGAGACAGAGAGCAAGTAGGGGAGGGGCAGAGAGACAGAGACAGAATCGGAAGCAGGCTCCAGGCCTCGAGCTGTCAGCACAGAGCCCGACGCGGGGCTCGAACTCACGAACCATGAGATCATGACCTGAGCTGAAGTCGATTGCTTAACCAACTGAGCCACCCAGGTGCCCCAAAAGTTCCACCCTTTAAGAAGAGGCTAGCCATTGACTTTACCTTGGCAAGCATAAGCTATCTTTCCGATAAAGCCTATTAAAACATATATGACAAAATGTCTAATTGCCCCAAATCAGCTCCCTTCTTCCAAGACTTATTCATCCATTTATTCCTCAAACGTTTATGTGGCAGGACTTGTGCAAAGCAACAGATGAACCATGCACATTCTCCCAAAACAGACACAAACTGTACTATACCTACAGAACCACTAAGTTTCCCTGATCATAGCTAGCAAGATATTAATGCGATGATAAATGTTTATTAAATATTTCTGACGAGCCTTATGCAAAGTGCCTTTCATCATTTGTATCATCTCATGTTCGTAACACCTTATGAGCTCAGTGCTATTATTATCAGATACGTACTTTACAGATGAGGAATCTGAGTCTCAGAGTGGTCACATGAATTGTCCACGATTAAGGGGCTATTAATGGGTAGAATAGGGACTTGAACTCATGTCTGTCTGACTCTAAACCTGTGCTCCTGATCATTTATTATAATTCCCTGCTGAATGTGACACAGAGCATTACACACTTCCTTCATGAATTCAATGTAAATTCAGCAAGTACATATTAAGAATTTAGAATTCACATTGTTAGTGGAAATGCCTCTGTTTCAGGGCAGAGAGGGCAAGAGATGGTCTCTAAGATGCCAGTAGCACACAAGGATTGATACTAAAACTCAATCAAAGTGCTCCCATGGCACCAGCAGGGCACACAGTTTGGTGAAAAAGTAGATCCCTGCCCTGGAGAAGGCTATATTCATTAGTGCCACATGTCCCCAGCTTCAGGCCATATTCGTAATTTTTGCTATATCTACATCTCCCTGCACTTTTATTTATTTAATATTTATCTTTAAATAGACCCACTTGAAAAACTTGACAGCAAATGGAGGGGGGAAAGGCAGATTTAATTATTGCCATTGAATAAATGTAGCAATAGGAGAAGGTAAATATTCACCTGTGTACTAAGCTTATGTCAAGTGGCACTTTGGGAAGGACTCCCTGCCCTCCATCTTCCTTTGTTTTTCTCTTTCTCATCCCACTCTGGGGATCATTCTATAGAATCCAGGCCCTACTTCCACTCTGGGAAAATGCTCTAGATTGTTCTTGCTTCTCTCTACCCTCCGTCCACCTGCCACCCCACTGCACACTTCAGTGAGTGTTCAAACCCCAGTTACTCAGGACCTTCCTGGATAACTCATCAGATAGTCTGATAAAGTAACTCTGCTTGGAGGGTGTTCATAGAGTAAGAGACGTCAAGAATCAGGAATTTGCGGATAAGCACTGGACAAATGTGTTGCCTGGATTATGCCATTTAGTCTTCACAACAATGTGGTGAGGAAGAGACTATGAACCTCTTTTTATATATGAAGAGACTGAATGCACTCCATGCTTTCAGACTATGTGAAGGGAGGTTACATGATTTGCCTGAGGCCCCACAGCTAGTACGTCACAGGTTTGTGCACCTCCAAACTCTAAATACCCTTCCATACTACGGTGGTCAACTTTTCTATATTGCAGCTAATGGAAGTCCTGCGCTTAGGCCTATGTTATTATACCTCACAGAAGGGATCGCCCTCCTCATCCCACCCACCCACTATCATCCTCTGTGCTCATCAGTCACATGGTCGCCATACACACACACACACACACACACACACACACACACCCCACTTTAAACCTCCATGGCTGATTTCCCATTGTCTACAGGATATAAGATAAAGTTCAGACTTCTTACAGCATTCAAGGCTCGTCACAATCTGGCCGTAACCTGACTTGCCTGAGCCCTTCGCCACTCACCTCACAGCCATATTGGATCTCAGCTTTCTCCAACAGTTCACATTCCCTTACGGCTGTGCAGAAAGGCAGCCGTGAACACTGCAAGGTCAAAGGAAGAGCATGAGCTCAGGAATAGATTGACCTGTTTGAATCCCAAAATTAGGCAAGCTCTTTAACCTCCTCTGTTTTTTCACAGTGATAATATGTCTTCTGTGTTAGAACTGGGCTAGATGATCTATCTAAAGCATTCCACACAGTGTCTGGTACTTTACATGGCAACTGGCACCTGGCAGGCCTTCAAATACAAGTCACTGTTGTATCTGTGCCCACGTCGTCCCCTTGAAAATTACCTAGAATTACTTTTTCCTTTCATCTTGGTAAATGCGTATCCATTCTTCAAGCTCAAATATCACTTCCTTTGTGAAAGCTTTCCTGATTTCTTCAGGCAATGCTAATTCCTCCTTCCTCTGAATTTCTCTAGTACTCAGTACCCACCTCAACTATAATTCTTGAAATTGGCTTCTAATTATCTATCACCCCTGTTTCTTTCTTCCATTAGATCATGAATTCTTCAGGAGCCTGTATATCTACCAAATATAATACTCAGCACATAGTAAGCTGACAAATGCTTGTTGAATGACTTAATGTGTTTCCCCTTCATAGTCATCATTTGTATTTGAATGATGCTATAAAATTAGATTGAAATTTTAGGCACTGAAGCAGGAGCAGTGAGGTAGGTGGGTGAAAAGTGAGATATTTCTTCAAAATCCCCAAACACATCTACTCTCTATGCATAAAGCCATTTCATTTCCAGAATCATTGCCTGCAAATTATATTGGTCCTCCCTTAGAAGCATGAGGGAATTTTTGTGACAGGAAAAGATAACGCTTACAAAACCTTTTCATTGTAAACGTTGATTATTTATGAACTCTTATAGGAAAGGGACCCTCTGGATGCTGGCACATGGGAGAAGCCATCCCCCCCCCCCCAATTTATAATAAATGAATGTTGGAGTAAATCTCTTCATTAAGCAGATAGAGAAAGGAATTTACGCTCCAAAGTAATCACTCGTCTCTTCAACCACAAAAGCCCCAAAGACTTCGCTTCCTGAATGTTCTGTCTAATGGGACAGACCTTTGGTGACCTGTTTAGCACAAGGATGACTTCAGCAGGTAGATTCCACAAAGCTAGCAGCCCAAAGCAAACACACAACAACGCTGCCCGGAAACCGGTGGGTGGCCTTGGCTGGTGAAAGCCCGTCCTTCAAGCAACTGAGGCAGGAGCCCATTAAAGGTGTTAATTTTACATGATGTGGCACCGCAAGTTTATAAATAAATAACAAATGAACATTCCCCACGGTTCCTCTCCTCCGAGTTTCTGTGTACCTGCTACAGGCCTGGCAACAGCAGGAGCTGCTCAGACGCCAGATCCGGAATTGCTCTTCAAAACGTGAGGGGGGAGGCATTTCTGTCACCAAGACTTGATAAGTTTTGACGCTTACATCACTGGATCCAGATACCTTAAAAAAAATAGCCAACTAATCCGTCCTCTGTGGTTGGATGTGCTCAATTTAAGATTATTATCATGAGCTACAAGAACAAAACACAGATGTTAGAGTTTCAGAAAAATGTACTGTGGGGGACTATTAGTAAAAAATACTGTTTAAAATATATAACATATGTAACTATTAAATACATAAAAATCCCATGTACCAAGAGGCAAAACATGATGAAAGTTGTTGAATATTTTAAGTACCTATATTGCTGCATAAAATGGTTCTGTGCGGTAGAATTTTCTATTGCAGGAGATTTATGAAATTTTGTCAAAGTGGTAGATCATGCTGAAGTCAGGGGAAATACTAGCACACTTTAGGTTGCTTTCTATTTTTAATTAAGTTTGGAAGTGCATCTTTGCACTTGTGAGTGTGCATATAAATATATGTAAGTGCAGATGTGATTAACAATAATGCTGATCTATGCAGACATTCAAATTGACTCACAAAATGACCCCCTCCCACTACAGAGCAAAATACTTAATTGAGGCTGGGTCTGTGTATTCATAACAAACTGGAAGGAGAATGGCGAAATTTGACCAGCATGTTTCACCCTCGCTCATTTTAGCAGCCAAGGAGGCAGGAATTAAACAAGCCCTATAGGGTCCTGACCTGAATTTCCAACCAGAGATGAGCCATGAAGACTAAATGTTATGGTGCTTGTCGTGTTTACCCATGTCAATAAAGATGGAGACTGATTGAGCTTGACTGGTTGACTAAAGGCCATCTAATGCTTATTCTGAGGGATAATCTGGGAGAAAGTTTCAAAGGCACCTTTGAGAATTAACTGGGGTCCAAGTTATTCAGGGCCCAAATTACTAAGCAAGTATTAATAACAATCGAGTCAAGGGCAAATAATCAGGTCAGATGCATAGCAGTGGAAGTCTACAATGAAGAAAGCAGAGGAAAAAAAGAGGGAAAAAAACGCACAATGCAAGCAGTAAACTCTCTCTAGACACAACCTAATTCACCTTAAACTCTCCTCTACCTCTGCCCCACCTCCATTCCTCCAGCTCAACCTTTCAAAATTTCCATTGCACCTGCAGCCCACACCATATAACCTAGCATGTAATTATATACTCTTCTGTCCTGTTCATGTTGCTGTATCTGTAATTGTTTTCATCCTAACTAGGTTTAAATTCTATTTGGAGGTCAGTAACTACATCTCATATATCTGTATTTTCCCCAGTGCCTAGCACAACTTTATGCACAATAAAAATTTCAGAAACTTCTCATTGCTGAAATTTTTGCCCTCCAGCAAGGATTGATAGCAAGTGCCATCCATTCTTCCTCCATCATGCTGCACTGACACCTGTTCCAGTGTTCCTATAGAACACACAAGCATGTACACTAAAATATGTGAACATATTTTTCTATTTATTATACACTTTATTCTATAACTTTTTTTTTACCCAACCATATCTATAGACTCCACTCATGTTTCTACTAGTTGGGTAAAATTCCATCTTGTTGGTGTGCCACAATTTATTTAGTCATTTCCCTTATTGCCATTTATTCCAAAATGATAACCAACATTACAATAAATAAATTTATCCATGTCATTTTGTACTTGTGTTGTTATTTCTTTGTAGATTCCCAGAAATATAACTGTAGAGTTAAAGCTTATTTCTCACACTGGATTACTGAAGATACCACCAGTTTATTTTTCCAAAAAATTTAGTGAGTCATTCTCCTACCATTCACATACTTGAATGTCTACTTCCCCACACTCTTGACGACACTGGATATTATCAACCTTATTAATATTCACCAAGACAAAAGGGTTGGGATCAGGGTTAGAGCAAAAAATGGTATCTCACACTTTTGTTTTGCATTTATCTGACTGCCGGTGAAGGAGGTCTCTGCATTGTCTGTTTGCTTTTCTCCTTGTAAGAATTGCCTCTCATAGTTTCTACCCATTTTTTTATTTAATATACAGGAATTCTCTGTATATTAGGGATATTCATTAACAAATGTTACACCTATTATTCTCCCACGTAAATCTTACATGATTCTATTTTGTGAACCCCTTAAGGATAATGACCATATCTTAGAACTTATCTCCCAATCCCTTCTTGTTAGCAACCAGGCATAGTATATAATAACATGTCCATTGAGAGGATTCAATAAATACATCCAGCACTTGAACCAACATCAATCAAAAGTAATTTGGTCATATGGTTAGACTGACCAGACAAATACTCCTTGTACAGTGGAGCATTGAGTATCCTAAAATGTCTACTGGATCAAGGAAGGCATTTCCATTTTAGTCCACACTTGGCCTCCAGGTAAATGCCTAACCTTATCCCCAGCCTCACCCCTGCTTAGTTCTAACACGGAGAAGACTTCATACAATGCCTTGGAGTCCAAATACAACAATTGAAAATATAACTGTGGAGGATATGTGATTAAAAAAAATGAAGAAAGGGATGAAAAGGGAGCTTTTCCTATGCAGGCACACACACCAGTGCAGACCAGCGTTTTAATTCTAACACAAATCTACTTATTGTATGGTATGTAGGTCCTGTGTTTGCTGATGCAACTAAGGCAGAACATTAAGATGCACACAAATGAAGACACATCAGAAAAATATCTAAATATGGTGAACATTTACACTGTGAATATCAAGAGGAACCTGCTTTTGTGTGGTGGCAAGACAAGTTAAAAAATCTTCATTCTAGGAAAATTCACTACTATTTTAGGGATTTGGGGAACCACCTAGAGTGAGGTAGGATGTGGGGAATTTGTGTGAATGAGGTAAAAAAGTAAACCGGTAAACTTGTGATGTGGGTGTAGGGGACAACCCATCATGTTTCAAAAAGAACAAGAACTGGTAGATAGATAATCCAGAGTGCTCTGAAGAAAGATTGCAAAGTTTGAGACGGGGCAAATAAGGCTTATACTCCCACCAGAGAGAACGAGGTTTGAATCACCATTCTTAGTTATTTTCATCCCCAGCTGATGGAGCGACCCGCATCTCTACCACGATTCCCCCTCTGAATGGCTTTATAGGGACCCCGTGAGTCCTGCTACAGAAAACCAACACTTGAGTGAAGTGACTTTGTGCATTGGATGCCACTTATTAATAGAGGTATTCCAAATGGAAGACTCCCTTTAACTGATGAGTTATATGTGCGGAAAAGTGTTGAATTATAGAATTCCACGGAACAGAATATACACAGAAAATAAAAATCATCGTTTCCAGAAATGTTTAATGACATAGGGAAAATGCTCATGACCACTGAACTGAAAAAAGCAAGACACAAAACCATATAAAGACACTAACTTTATTTCAGTAAAGGACACACACATATATTTTGTATATAAAAGTGAAGAAAAAAGATGGAAAGAAAATACCACAAAATGTCAACAGTGCTTATCTCACTGGGACATTGCCAGTGATTTTTATTTTCTCCTTTACACTTTTTTGTACTTTACAAATAATTTTAAGATGAGCATTGTTATTTTCAAATCATGAAAATGTATTTTAATATAAATATTCTTTCACACTACGTTTTTAACCGATTTTAATGATTTTCAGTCATATTCTGCCCTTTATTTTCTCTCTTTTAATTAATCTGAAGCCAAACTCCTCATCCCATTTTCCACTCCCTACAGTTTCCATTCCTTCACAATCTTCTTCACTACCTGGGGGGAGTCAGCTAGGGGGCCGGGAAATAGCACACCCACCAGCCCTGCTCCCCACATTCCTGCACTGCCTCCCATGTGGCAAAGATAAAATAAAAGAGAAGGAAAAGATTACGAAAGTTGCTTTCGGATTCAAATTTAACTACTATACGTCTGTCTTTTCCCACGAGAAAGTTTCATGAAAGAAAGGAAGTTTACAAGATTTCTAAGCAATAACTCACAAATTTGGTGCTGACAGTTTGAGGTTTGTTTGTTTGTTTTGAGAGAGAGAAAGAGAGTGCTACAAACTCAAGCATATTTCAAAGTGCCCTTGTATGTCTTACTACAGTATTGAATAAAAAAAAATGAACAAAGGCTTCAAGAAGAAAAATATGGAGGTATTTCATTACACGTAAAATTTGTGCTGTGTGGATATTCTCCATGTGATTTTGTGGCACTTAATTTATTATTGTTGTTATTATTTAGGTTATGGACAACATGGTAAGATACATCTCCATAAACCCCACCAAAATTGGGGTTCACTTCATAGTGTTTCTGCTTATTTGTCATACTTGCAACATGGCACAGATTATTGAAAAATGGACAGACTATTGACTATAGCTCCACCAACAGGAATACTGAATTTTTACATATACAGTTATAACTAAAAGTCACTAGTGGGAAGGAAAGGGGGATAAAATTGTGGTTTTTTTCTTCATCTACAACAACAACAACAAACAAGGGTCTTGCTGCCGTACATTTTGCTTATGTGGAGGTATTTTCCTTTTTTTAAATTTTAACCTTTTTTTAAAGTTTATTTATTTATTTATTTTGAGAGAGAGGGAGAGAGAGAGGTGTAGGGGCAGACAAAGGGAAAGAGAGAGAATCCCGAGCAGGTTCCACACTATCAGCGTGGAGCCCAAGATGGGGCTTGAACCCATGAACTGTGAAATCGTGACCTAAGCCAAAACCAAAAGTTGGGCACTTAAATGAGCCACCCAGATGCCCCCAAGAATTTTCAAACACAGGAGAACAAATCTGGGTCTTCTTGGTTTTTTCTCAAAGGGTCCTCAGGATGTGTGTGTTTTGAAATACTGGAATAGCTGGTGAACAGTCGAACCAGAATATGAACCACACATTCTGACCAGAGCTCTCACACTGAAGCCCTACACTGCAATGACGAGCTAACTCCCAACAATCTGTGACACTTTCTACCAGTATTTGCATATAACAGGAGCCTGTCTTCACCACAGGAGCTGATTTTCAATGGTGAAATTTCTGGCACCATTAGAAGTGTTGATCCCAAATTCGAGAAAGTTAAAAATAGATTCTTGCTTTGCTTTGTTTTGCCTTCAACTTTTGGTGTGAACTGGTTTGAATGAAAAGTAACAAAGGGAGTCAGGATACCTGTGTCTGGTCTCAGTTCTGCCCCTGGATAACTTAACTGCTTTTGCACACTTCAGATTTCTCATGAACAAAATGACAGAACAGATGATTTCTTGTTTGATAAGTCTACAACTAGACCTCTGTCTTGCTGCCCTCTCCCGTCTCCACAGCCAGTGGTCAGAACAAGTAAGCGTGTGTGTGAGTGTGTGTGCGCGAGTGCACATGTGCATCATCCGTAATTTATTCATGTAGTGTAAGATTGCTCCAAAGGATGGAAAAGTTGAAAATAATTAGGTAAGTGTTCATAAAACTGTGTCCAGACTTCCTGGAAAGGTAAAAGCGCTTCTTTCTTCTTCTCTCCGATTGCTAAAATTACAGATAGAGATTCACTTAAAATCTGCTTTTGTCAATTTTACTTTTTCTTTTAACTTCTGATACCTAGGACCTTAAATTGTATGTGACAGCACTAATTTGAGGAACAAAGATATGTCACGGAAGCGGCATTGCTTGTAACCCTCTATAGCTGTAGGTATAAACACACCAATTGCTGATCTGATTCAACCCTTAAAAAATGAGCTGATCAAATTGGCCCAATTTGCTCCTAAGTCTACAAATCTGAGATGTGTCTTTCTTTTACCAATCCTTGGAAAGTATAAAATTAGACTTTGATTTGGAGAAAGAAGACCACAAAACGCTCAATTGCCTTGAACATAGTTTGTGCTCGGTAAGTATTTGCTAATAAGTTATTTGATAGCAGTGGATCTTTTGGCCTGACTAGTCCTGATACTGCTTTAAACCTCTCCTCTGTGTATGTAGCTGTTAAAACATAAAAGCTACCATGAATTAAAGAGCAACACTTCAAAAATGTAGGGTTGGCCTATGGCCAGGAGTCAAGCCATAGGTGGAAAATGCAGAATAAAACCCTTGAAATCCAGCTCTCACAAGAAGACATGTTTGCTTTTTAGCTGACATAATATACTGCCACCCCAACGACATCCCCCCCCAATCATGAGAGCTAAAATTTTTCATCCTGTTTTCACTATAAATTGCCTATATGTGTCTGTTTAAGGCCATTTGACTTCATAGTCCATTCAAAATGTGGTTTAGACACTCACCTAATCCATTTCTTCTAAACAATGATGGTAGAAAAAGAAATATTGAAGGATCTTCTAGGGAAGCTTTGAACACTCCCAAGGAAAGGGCACTTTCAGGGAATGGTTAAGTACTTTGAAAACCCTAAGGAGCTTTGTAGCTAGGGATGACCTTATAACCTCTCAACAGCTTTTTGCAAACAAAATCTTTCAAGCTGCATCTAAAAGACTGGTGAGCAACAATTTGAAGAATGAGGTTTTCTTTTGTGTCCGATTACAGAGCTCAGCAGTTCTAACCTTTTTGTTCTATTATATTTCTGATCTAAATAAGGAATTATTTATTACCAGAAAATGGTGGTATTCAGATCATAAGCCTCCTCAGAGCACTGACTTTGATCCTCAACCATATGTAGGGATTTAGGGAGGAGAAGGCTACTTATTTGGAGAGAATCCTAAAATCTACTCTGAGAAGCTACCTCTCCTTGCAGAAAGCATTCAGGGCTCTGGTCATTGAAAATGAACCTATCTTACAACTTCTTGTTTTCAATTTGTTATTGCGGTGCACGTTTTCACAGTACCTTGAAGTTTTAATTTCCCATGTATATGAAATTTCTTCTCCATGGGAAGAAGTAAATGGATTTATTAAAGGTTTAATTCAAAGTGAGTTTTTGTCAAAATTACCAAGGGATTAGTTCATATTCCTCCACTAATGTTTCCTGGTAATAGTCCAGGGAATATTCACGATACAACAGAAGACAGACCCCTGGGAATATACATGTTGCACAATGTTTCACTCTTCCCCACGTGGAATTGGGGTACCATTGCTAAAACTGACTCCTGAAAATGTTTAAAAACTTAAATAAGGTAGCTGGGAAGATTATCATTTAAAAGCAATATTTAATACTCTTTGATACTGTTTTGGGACCAGACTATTCCTTGAGTTCTGGGAGAATCATCCAAATAGTCTTTTCAATTTTCAACATAAAGCATAGATGCTCTTCTGAAATGGAGATATTTGAGACTAGTGTCTACAAAGAGCTAACCTGCTCTGGGTGGTAATAGAAAGTTGCCTCTAGTAGAGACAGTGTAGGATCTTTGCAAGTTATATTCCCTTCAGAGAAATGTTTGCTTTCTTAGTATGGATTGAGTTTCCCTGTGCCTGTTCTCAGAGTCTGGGAGGGACAGAGGTAGGATGGGAGGGGTGGGGAAGGAAGGGAATAGGGACGGGAGGGTGGGAGAGGATAAGTAATATCAGGCAACCTGTACCTGTGGGCCCAAGGCTGAAGAAAAAGCTGTTTTCAGAGGAAAGTGTGATACATGGGGAAATGTGGAAATGTTTTGAGTATCTGTTTTGGGAAGTGGGGACCCAAAGTCATTATAATTTCTGTATTAATGGAAATGTGACCTCATTTAAATATGCCCCTACTTTATTCTCACAGGTTGATGAAATTTAGACATACATATTACATACCAAAAGAATAAAAGATTCCCATGTTACAGATCTTTTTACCAAATTAATATTTGACCTGTTTTAGTAGAGGAGAAAATATGGTAGTTTTATATTAATATGCTGTAGGTAACATTTAGTCTGATATTTTAGTTGACTACATTAAACAGATTTTTAAGTTGCAAAATATCTTTAAAAAATTGCTTGAGTGAATGTTTTCAATACCTAATGATTTTTCTATAATCTGTGATTTATTTATAAAAAGGATATACTCTTATCGTAGTGACTCAAGCAGTTCGATAAGTATTTATTGATTCTCTACTGTGTGTCAGGAAACACCCCAGGTAAGTCCTCTTTTAGAAGCCCATACTTTCTTTGGCAGGTAGAAATGTGTACAGATAATGGCAAGACATAATGAAAACCACTGCAGTTGAGATAATCACATGTGTTCAGAAAGTCCTGAGGAGGGTGATTTCACATGGCCCTGGTGTCCTTGGGAGCTAGGGTGGGGATGAGAGGTCAGGGAACACCTTCCAGAGGTAAGACGGTGAAATAGCATTAACAAGGACAAGAAACAGGAATAAGGTATTCTAAGACAGAAAATCATGGTTGATGCAGGAGGTCATACATATGCAAGGTGCATGTGCAGCTGTAAGTACCTGGCTCAATAAGGGCATGCTGTTTGAAGTGGAAGCCAGTAGATGAGGAGGTAAGAGGGCTGAGGAGTGGCCAATATGTTTGAAAGTATGGAAATAAAGATACAATTTCTACATGGCCAAGTAGATGCCACAAAAGTCAAAGCTGTGTCTAAGATGGTTAATTTGCTTCATATATATATATATATATATATATATATCCATAGTAGTTAAGTTAACAGGTAAGTTGTTCTATGTAGGAACCCTGATAGCAATGAAGAGACAACTTCTTGCTAACAAGGAGACTAAGGAGAAGGATAAAAAGCAGACATAAGAACCTAAAAACTCTGCACATTAGGTCACTGAGTAGAGTCTACTCCATAAACTGACAAAACTTTTTCTATAAAGGCCAGATGGTAAATATTTAAGGCTTTGTAGGTTGTATGGTATCTGTTACAACTATTCAACTCTACCATTGTAGCATAAGGCAGGCACACATTAGACACAAATGAATGGGCATGACTGTGTTCCAAGGGGGCTTTGTTTAAAGAGCAGATGAAGGGCCACATTTGACCCCAGCTGTATGTTGCCAACTCCTGGTCTAATGACCCCCAAAGACAGTGCTGTGTTAAGACACAATACCATAATTAACATTTATAATTATGACCTTAGTTCAGCAAGAAACGTTTTGATTATGTTCCATGTTCTCCATTTAAGAGGTCAGTGAAATTTGTAAAGTGTATCAGAAAGAGTCTATCCAGAATTACAGAAAATATTTGGCACTTAAGGGATAAATACTAAGCAAATGGGAGAAAATAATCTAAAAAAGAATAGCATATTTCCTATACGTTTTCAGAGCTGAAGTTTTAACTTGCATGGATTTCTGTGCCAACATGTATATAATATTCACACATGTGGTCTAGACCTGCACCGTCCAATACAGTAGCCACAACACACACGTGGCTAGTGAGCACTTGAAATGTAGTTAGTACAACTGAGGAAATGAACCTTTAGCCTTATTTATGTTTGAGTTAAATTTAAGTCTAAAAGTAGATACTCATTTCTGTGATTGGAAAACGTTAAAATATATTTGAGACAACTTGGGTAAATTTTTTCAACATACCTTTTAGAAATCTAAATACAGACCAACTATTTTTTCATGGACACTTAGTATGTGACTTGAGCTGTGAATTGCATTATATTTGTCTTGGACAAAATGACCTGTCTATCTCTATTGACTAGACTATCCTATGAAGGAAGTCAACAATTTTTCCACCTGTGTTTGAAGAGTCGAGAAAGATTAGACCACAGAGAATTTGTGCCCCAGTGAGTTATTGGGAGAAAGGCAATTAAGTCCGTAGTCCTGTTATTCTAGCTCTTCGCTCATCCTATTGAACTGTGATGCCTTACTAATTCTTAACGGAATCAAATCCCCCCTGAGATATCTTTAAATCCACATTATTTGGCTAATGTGAATTCTGATGTTTGTGAATAGACCAGTAGCTGAAGTGATCAATTGTAGATCCCAAGAGACAGGGCCCCTTGTCCTCCTCGGGCTGCAAGACTCAAAGGGTGGCCCGGCACCTGCAGTTCAATCAAACACACACATTTTGAGGACTCTTTGAGAAAGAGCCAGTAAGATCCAGATTTGCTCTTTGTGAGATTTGCTCTTTGTTGGCCATATAAGCTAAATTTATGGCAATAGAAGTAAAACCAGACCCAGGTAGAATGACTCCCAGGTAAGTTTTCTTTCTCTTTTTTTTTTAAGTTTCTTTTATTTTGAGAGAGAGAGAGAGAGCGAGAACACACAAGTGGGGGAGGGGCAGAGAGAGAAGGGGAGAGAGAGAATCCCAAGCAGGCTCCACATTGTCAGCATGGAGCCTGATGCGGGGCTTGAACTCACAAACTGTGGGATAGGACCTGAGGTGAAATCAAGAGTCAGATATTTAACTGACTGAGCCACCCAGGTGCCCTAAGTTTTCTTTTTCTTGGCCACTTCTCAATCAAACCCAGTAACACCATAGGTAAAAATCAAAGGCAAAGAAAAGCAACGATTTCTTTCTAAAGTTCTCCAATTTGAGATCTCAGCAAGAATATTTTGGATAAGTTTATAACAAAAGTTATAATTGTGCTATACTTCCTCCCTGCCTGAAGCCAAAAGGATAATCAAAACATTAACAGGGAAGGAAAAATAAGTTAAAAACAGAAAGAGGCAAACCATAAGAGACTCTTAAATACAGAGAACAAACAGGGTTGCTGGAAGGGAGGTGGGGGGGGGGGGAGGATGGGCTAAATGGGTGATGGGCATTAAGGAGGGCACTTGGGATGAGCGCTGGGTGTCATATGTAAGTGATGAATCACTGGGTTCTACTCCTGAAACCATTATTACATTGTATGTTAACAAATTCAGACTTAAATTAAAAATATATATATATTAACAAGGTATACACACTGAGCACCAACTCATCAGAATGAATGCTGGCAGGAGCTGGGAGGGACTTTGGAACAGTCACTTCCTTCCTGGTCTCCATCATTCCTTACCTCCTACCACATTTGTTTTGTATTCCCCCTAGATGACCTCTAGAGGTCCGCGCTGAGCTTGCAGCCACTTTGACAAAAACTCTGGAATCCTTTCCAGCTCTCCCCAGGTCTCCCTGCCTGTGGTACTGGAGCTGGCAGTCATTGCCCCAGACCTGCAGTTTCTGGCATGGGTCTTAGACTAAGCTGCTCATCATCCAGAACGACAGCACCGCCTCACAACCATCATGAGGACACTGCTGAAGACCCTGCCACACCTCTCCTGCTCAGCTCCATCTTCCAACTTCACAGCAGTTACAAACTCACATGGAGACCTGCCTTGTCCGTCCCCCTCCCCATCCTCCTCACCCCCATTCCCCCCATATCCCCGTCAGGCCAAATCCCAGCCTTCCTCCAAGATCTGAAGTCCTATCAGTGTGGGAAGACTCCCTCTGCGCTCATATACCTTTATTCTCATTTGCCTCTGGGACGTAAAGGGGTGGAGGTTTTATTTCATTGGTTGGTTGTTTCTCACCTGTTCTGTTCCTTCTCTACGTGTAACTTGACAAAGAGCTTTTTAAAAAACTGATGTTAACTACCTGGAATTGAAGTAAAAACTTTTTTTTAAAAAACTCATGTTTTTTCTAACCTAAGTATCTGTAATTGGTAAACTGGATAAACAA
The DNA here is from genome assembly GCF_028018385.1 of Neofelis nebulosa. Lineage (NCBI taxonomy): Eukaryota > Metazoa > Chordata > Mammalia > Carnivora > Felidae > Neofelis > Neofelis nebulosa. Next base: position 190,862,007 of record NC_080782.1, on the reverse strand, counting down.
AGACTGGATCATGATTTATGCATTCCACAGAACAGTATTAGACATTAGTAGTAATTAGTAATACTGGACAGTAGTAGGAGGTGCTAAGAATAAATGAGTTAGTACCACTACCTTCACCAACAATTTCACAAACATCGTGATGAAGTTTGGTTCCATTTACATGAAGTTCAAAAGCAGCCTAAACTAATCTGTGGCTCGAGAAATCAGGGTAGTGGCTACCTCTGAGGAGGAAGAAGAGGAATTTTACGGTGGCTCAAGGGAATATTCTGGAGGCTGGCAACATTCTATTTCTTGCCCTAGGCGGTCATTACACAGGGGAGTTCACTTTATCACAGTTTATTGAACCATGCACTTATGATTTGTGCATTATTCTATATGTGTTACATTCCAATAAAAATGTTGAGAGATTTGTTTTCTAATACACAGGAAATAAAAATAAAATAAACTATGTTCAGCATTCAGTGATGAAGACTGTTCCTGAAGTGTGAAATAGGTAATGAGTACCTTGATTTGATGTAGGGAACCTCATTGACACGTCTAATTGTGCCAGAAATTTCACCATTACAAATTCAGCCCTTGGGGTTAGGGCAGGATCTTGTTATATGCAAATTTTGCACAAAGTGTGTCTCGTATTCTTGGAGGTTAGCTCACCCTTATAGTGCAGAGCTTAAATGTGAGAGCTCTGGGGTCAGAAGGTGCAGCTCACATACTGTAACTACCATTTACTAGCTGTTCCAAAAATTTTTGTTTTATTAAAAAGTTCTTCAAAACTTAGACTGAAAACACAAACCATTTTGTTTTCTCACAGATTGTGTGGGTCAGGAATTTTTGGAAGTCCTCATCTCAGTGGTCCTTTTGCTCCCTCTGTAGCCTTGACTAAGGTCACTCAGTGATTCTCAGCTGGAAGATGAGCTGGTCTGGAGGGTTCAAGATGGTTTCATTCACAAGTTTGTTATTGGACATGAAATGACTCAAAGGCTCTGACTGCCAGCCAGAACATCCATATGTGACCTCTCCGTGTAACTTGACTTCTTCACAGTATGGAAGCCTCAGGGTAATCAGGCTTCTCACATGGCAGCTCAGGGTTCCAAGCACAAGGATTCCAGTGCTCAAGGCAGAAGTCACATGGCCTTTTTTGTTCCAGATGCAGAAGCCGAGCAGTGAGATATCAGCCATTCTCTGTTAGGTGAAGTAGTCATAAGTGACCCAGATTTAAAAGGAAGAGACAAAGGTCTGATTCCTTCATGGAAGAAGTTACAAGGTCACATTTTCAAAGAACATGCAGGATGAGAGATGTTGTTGCAGACATTTGTGGAAATAACCACCTACAATACTTGTTGGGTGACCTTGGGCAAATCTTTTAAACTCGCCAAGATTGTTACTTCATTTGTAAAATGATGGTAATAATAACAGCCACTTCAATGGATTACTTTGAGGACAGATGAGAAATACACATTAGGTGCTTAGCACAGTGCCAGGGTCATGGTAAGAGATCAGGACACATTATTTATTTACCTCTGTATTAAGGTAGCAGGAGCTGAGAAATAATAGAGGGGGACAAAGAGATGGCTCCAGAAATAGTCAGAGGCTAGGCCAGGGCAGAAGCACAGAGAGGAAAGGAACAAGCAAGTTGCGCAATAAGGAATGTTTTCCAGGAAGGCAGTGAGGCTCAGAAAACCATGCTGGGAAAGAGCAAAAAAGCAAACTTTCTCAGCTTCCCAATTTTTCCTAGGCTTGCCTCAGTGTCTTGTCAAGCAGGCAGCCGGAGATGACTTGTTTATAAAAGTCACTTTCATTAGCAACATCAGATTGTCTTCATTCTTAGGGTTGCCAAGGAAAAATAAAAGAGGGACCCTGCTTTTGACACATTCTGACACTGATAGCAAAGAGTAATCTTTCTTGAGTCTCTAAACAAATGAACACCAACCCTTCTGGGCCATGGTGGTACCCTGGGACTTGCCACGGAAATGGAAGAATGTAACAAACTTTAAGTGAAATAAATGGATCTCTTCCAAACAACTCCCAGAAGAGCCAGGTGAAGGGAATCTGTATTACAGGATGTTTTATTAATACTTAATGGAAAGAACCAAAAACACTTTGCCACTTGGCAGTTGTGAAATGAGCCTTTTTAGCCAATGATAAAAACAGGAGGCTATGTAAATTAACACTTTGCCTGGAATTAATGTAAGATTTTCAATCATAGAACTGACTTAGCAGGCATGATGCATCAGTTGACAACTAGTTAAATGGTTCTATGCCACTTTTAACTGGAAAAAAAAAACCGAAATATATGAAATAGTAGATAATAAATACTATCACAAGTTCTCTACATAGATTTAAAAATTTTTTTTAATGTTTATTTATTTTTGAGACAGAGAGAGACAGAGCATGAACAGGGGAGGGGCAGAGAGAGAGGGAGACACAGAATCTGAAACAGGCCCCAGGCTCTGAGCTGTCAGCACAGAGCCCGACGCGGGGCTCGAACTCACGGACCGTGAGATCATGACCTGAGCCGAAGTCGGACGCTTAACCAACCAAGCCACCCAGGCGCCCCTCTACATAGATTTAAGGCCACCCTTTCAGCATGTTAATCAACAATACTTTAGAAAAAATTTTTTAATGTTTTTATTTTTATTTTTGGTGGGGGAGAGAGAAAGAGAGAGAGAGAGAGAGAGAGAGAATGAGCGGGGGAAGGGCAGAGAGAGAGGGAGACACAGAATCCAAAGCAGGCTCTGCTCTGAGCTGTCAGCACAGACATGGGGCTCGAACTCATGAACCATGAGATCATGACCTGAGCTGAAGTCCACACTTAACCGAATGAGCCATCCAGACACTCTGTAAATCATGAATACTTATCAAGTACCCACTGGATACTAAATTTGAGCTGTGTGGAAGCCATAGCTTCTACAGTCTCACAGTGAATATACAAATTTGAGAATGACAAAGTTGTATTAATTGTGATTCTGCACCAAAGGAGATGGTTGTGATCTTGGACTTTGAGCTTTCTATCAAACAATCAAAAATCTTAAGAAACTACAAATATTTGCTCAGTGCCTACCATGGGCACAGGTCTTACTATGCACAGGGAGATATACAAAACTGAGGAAGATCCAATTGTTATTGTCATTAGTGTCATAATCGAGTATAGGAGACAGGGGCATACATCAATAACCCTTTTATGAAGCTCATCAAGATCAAATATCATAATAGAAATAAAAACATCATTCTTTGGGGGATATTTGGAACCAAGTGATTCATTCCAACAAGGGTATAGTGAACAGAGAAGGCTCATTAAAGAAAGTGTAATTTGAAAGAAAGCTTCAAAGAGTAGGTAAATAGCCAAATAGAATAAGAATAGCCAAATAGAATAAGTAAATTAAGCAGGCTCTAGGAACAGGAAATTACAGGGAACATTCCAGGAAGAGGGAGTTCAATGTGCTGTGAGACCCTTAAAGTCAGAGGTTGCTTTTGTTTATTTTCAACATGTTGCTGGCACACTGTAGAAGCTCAAGAAATGTTAAGTGAACAAGGCATGGAGGGAAAGATGTAGAGTTAAAAGGATAGAGACAAAGAGCAAAACAAACAAACAAAAAAGAACAAGAAAATGAAAAAGAAAGAAAAGGAAAAAAAGAAACTCATGAATGTCCAGTCCAAAAATTCTGACCTTAGTTCCTATGTAATGACATGATGGATTGATGCCATAGGACAATCCAACCATACAGTACATAATGAATGAGTATAAGGGGATAGCGGCAGAGATGAACTTCTCTTCTGTTTATTTCCCACCAACTGGGTGTATTCTCCTGAGTATACAGAAGAGGTGCTTGCCTAATACACTAAATTATAAGAATAGTGTGGCAGACTGAGAGCTAAGCTATCATGATCTTATTTCCAACTCTGTAGTTAGGCTTGCTCTACTGTATTTTCAAAACTCCCAGGACTTGTTCGAATCCATCTTAATATGAGATAACTGTGGGAATAAAAGACACAGCACAAGGAATATTGTCAATGATATTGTAATAACATTGTATGGTGACAGATGGCAGAGACACTACACTTGTGGGGAGCAGAGCATAACATAGAGATTTGTCAAATCACCATGTTGTATATCTGAAATGAATGTTACATCCTGTGTCCACTACACTCAAATTTTTAAAAAATTAAAGAAAAATGAGATAACTGTGATAACGTTTTAAGCCTTGAAGATGCAAGGGGGAAAAAAAACACTACAAGATCAACGCATTTGACTACATAAGAAATAGAAACTTTGGTACAAGTTAAAAAAGGCTAGAAAAAATATAAACAACAGAAAGTAAAAAAAAAATTGCAGTAAATAAGACAGATAGAAGTATAATATACTTGTTACACAAAAAGATTATTCAGTTTGGTAAGAAAAATAGTAAGAAATCAATAGATAGATGGTAAAAAGCCTAAAATAACTGAGAAATTGCTCACATAAAAAGAGATATAAAACAAAGTGGGAAGCATTCAACCTGGACAGTAAGAAAAATAATGCATGTTAAAACAGCTAGATGCCATTTTCTAGATGAAGAACAACTATGCTTTAACGTTAATAGCCAATTCTGCCAGGGTGCAATAAAATTGTTATATTTTTGCATTGTTATGGCAGTATTATTAATCAGCGCAACTCTTAGAAGCCTACTTGACAAGACGTACCAAGAGCCATAACAACTGTGAATCCCACTCATGGGACTTGGCCTCAAGAAAAATCCAAAAGAAGGGAAATTTATAGATTTGAAGAAATTAATTTCAGTGTAATGTAACAGTGAAAATCTGAGAAAGGCAAAGCAAATTTAATAAGAAGTTATTGAACAACTCTCTACATTGTTCTCTGTGATAACAGTGAAGGAAGCCAGGGAGATATAGTTGCTGCCATGTTCAAAAACGAGTCATTAAAATAATTGAAAAAGGGAGACTATGAGCCTGCCAGGAGCCACACACTCTCCTCTCGCCTCTGAAGGCTGAGGTTCTGATTACAGGAAGCCCCTCAGAATTACTGGCAGAGCTTTTAAAATATATACCCGTCTAAGCTCCACCACAGGAGATTCTGACTCAGAATCTACAGATTTCAGTCGTGGGGTTTTTTTTGGGCCCAGTTTCCTACACTGAGAAGGTGTAAAGAAAATACACCTGCATACAGACGCGTTTGACATTGCTGATCAGATCATTATGTTTGTCAAATGCTCTATAAAAGAATAGCAACACACAATCATGAAAAATTAAATTGTTATAAAATATGACTTCCATACACAGGGTGCTGGTGACTCTAAATGGATGTTTTGTTTGCATAAATGTTAAACCTTTAAGTTACTGAGAAAGTATTATCATAAGTGTAAGTGGTAAATTTTGAACTGGGAAAAATACAAATAAAGGACTAAATTCTAAATTGATTTTATGGCTCTTCTTTGCTTTTACCACTTTAAAAACTTAGTGTCTATTATTAAAGATATTCATAAAAACATGTAATTAATGTGGAACTCACCAGCATCCCTACCTTCTGCTCTCTCTCTCTCTCTTTCTCTCTATTTCTGTGCCCATTACATACTGTCCCCAAACAGAAATTTCACTTTGTCTATATTGTACAAGAGAACTGTCTTAACTGTTCCGTTTTTCCATGCTGTAATTCTCACGTTGTTTCCAATGTGTGCGATATTAACAAATCTTAATTGGTTGCATAATAGGAGCAGACAGCCTATACAGTATTAAGCCACTTCTACACCACCTATTTTCTGTATGCAAATCAGACAGAAACAAATGTTTGGCCCCAGCTGGGCAAAATGTCCCATTTAGAATTCTTTTCCTCTTCTTTGTTCTTTGATGTTCTGCAAATGAGCTTTAGAACTCCACTCTTCACACAATTCAATTTTACAGACCCATTATCTGAGATATAATGTGGAGGTTAAATATATCAGGGCAGCCATTATGTGAAAATAATTAACAGTAATGAATAATGCACTAATTCCACTGATGAGAGATGGTTATATGTGTAATGAAGTGTTGGGGCAGCCCTGACAAATGAAATTAAAATATTTAAACACTGTTTTATGATATTACTTTGCTCATATAATTTCCTTTACCTACAATGAGCCACTTGGATTATCGTCATTATCTTGACAGCTCTGAAGGATGAAATAGTGCGGGTTAATGTGACAGCGATTAGTCAGAGGGAAAATCCATCACCCAGGGCAGAACGGGCTGAGGCAGAAAAGGCCTCTACACTGTCCTGTTTCCAACACGAGAAGAATGATACTATCAACATCACTTCAATATTAAATGGATAGAATTATCTTGTCATTCAGTTACAGCCTCTGAAGAACTACCTATTTGTACCTGCAAAGGAAAGGTCAGCCTTTCTTAATCACCCATAAAAATATGTTGATGGATTCTTTATATCAATAATAGTGACAGGAGCAGAGGAAAGAAGCGTGACAATTTAAAGGCAAGAAGTTTCTCCCTCAAGTCCTTACAGCTCTTGCCTCATAATTTCTACCCGAATTAAAATTGAATTTCAGAGTCCAATTTGCTGAGAAGGACTCGGGTGCCTGCTTACTCTCCTTCCTCTGAGATTATTACATCTGACTCCTATTCTGAAAGTGAATTCTACCTCTGCTAAACTTTATTCCATGAATACCCTTCGGAATAATTATTCTGAAGCCTGCGTGTAACGGCCTTTCAAGATGCGCGAGTCTGAATTTTTAAAACTCGGTGATGTGATAATCTATCTGCTCCTCATTAAAGTTGATACTAAATTCCTCATTAAAATACGTGATGGGAGAGGAAGTCATTGGTCACGTGCACGGGAGCTGTTACATCGCCAACAGCCACTCTGCTTCTCATCCTTCTGGTTTCTAACCTGACAGAGGGGATATCGTCTCCAGAAATCTCTCTAGGAAAATACGTAAAAAACTTAAAATCGTATGTTTTCACTTTATTCTTCTTTTGCTTCAAAACAGTTGTGAATGAGTAGAGAAATTGCTGCAGTTAGAACAGATTTTCAGAGAGTCGTGGTCTAGTTTTCTTTTTGCCTTTGGTTACGAGATGACTTGCTTTGATTCTGCCCCCACGAGAGCAAACAAGGACACGCCCACTAAAGAATAAGGTTTACGTTCTGCTCCACTTTCCTTTAATTAGTTCCGGTGTGCTGCAAATCCTCCTAGGCAGCAATGCGTCGTTATTCAGAGAGGGGAAAACAGCATGTTTCATTGGTTAATATTCAAAGTTAAGTCTGAAAGTCCATTTCCTGTATTTGGAGCCGGAATCTATTTCCAGAATGACAGGGCATCAGCTCTGCCAGAAGACCTCTGCTGGCCTGGTCCTGCTGGGCATCAGGACACAACAGCACAACCAGGAAAGACTTGCATATTCATAAACACTTCTCGAAATATAAAATACGTAACTCGGTATCTCCTCTAATGCATGGGTATAGCAGTAGTATACCTATCCCCACGTCAATGGGATAAATCTACAAATACCAAGAAAGCCTCATTTGGGATTGAAATGCTCGTTATTCTCTGAATGGACAAAGTTTTGGAGAACAAAAAGCACAACATGATAAAACACTTGTTAACACCAATACTAGGGGAACAAGATAATACTTATGTTAGGGGTAAGATTAATTCTATAACATCAGTCTATATGGAATAGAACCTGAAGTTAAATCAAAATATCAAGACCTGTTATGTAAGGGTTGTTACTGTAGTTACTTGATAATTTACGTGGATACCTAATTTGCAATGTCATTTTGAATGCTAATTTATTACCAGCTCCTATTGCTACCTCAGTCATACTTGAGGAAAAACCCAAAAAGGGAAAATTTATGCACCAGTCAAAAACAATCTATGTGTGCGAATTTGAAAAGCGTATGACATCAGGGGTAACATACGTCCCTATCCCAATAGGTAATAACCCTTGAAAATAATATTATCCCTTTCCCGTACCTCTTGCATTTGTTTTGGAAAAAAAATTATAATTTGCTTCAATTATCTGACAATGAAGTACCCAGTAATAAATCTAACATTAAAAAATCATTTCCAGCAAATTACTCCCATAAAATCAATGAAGGTCAGGCTCAGCTGTAGCAACAAATAAATGACGTGCTATTGACAGACTAGATGGCCTTAATTGTCATTTATAAAGGTTAAGGGGATAAAACAATCTAGTAGGAAGCAGATGTTTACCAAACAAAAACAAAACAAAATAATGGAGACAAGTGCGATAAAGGGAGGAAGTTAGGCACGAACGGCCTCAACATTCTTCCAGCCTGGTCCCAGGGCAAAATTGCCAGTTATTCCAAGTCTTGGCAGCACACCTATTTGATTCGGTCAATATTTATCTGCTTCGGGGCTGCTTTGTGATCTTTCTACCTTTTATATATTGAAGTCATGAAACAGATTCTCTGCTAATAGAAAATGAAGAATTGATAAAACTGAATAACGGTAGCCAGGTTAAAAGCAGACTGACCCACTTCCAAATTCCGGTGGCTACATCTCTGAGAACAGCAAACACGGAGAGAAGACAGCTTGCTGTTTCTCCGATATGAAAGAAAGTAGCTTGCTAATTGTGACAGCATCTTTACCAGACAAAACCTAGATTTTAAACATCAATACTTCGTCCAAAAATTTTTTCAAAAACCAATATCTTGTTTGTAAACACTGTGGAACATAACCAAACCAAATAAATCTGGAAGGATCTTTCTAGCTAACAATCTCTCCCTCCTATAAATTTTAGCAACGTTTGCTATGGCGTGATGGGTCAAATTGCTCTGTCTGTGCAGATTTCTCAGAATTGACTCCAAACTTGTCTTACCTGGAAATGTCCAGGATATTTCCTTTGAATCATACACAGGCTTTCGGCTACTGCTTTAATGGAAAAGGGAGCATACTGAAAAGATCCAGATCTCCCGAAACCATAGCTTCTCTAAAAGTGAAAGAGGACTATAGATCATTGAACCCAACGGCTTCAAGTTTCAGAGGAAGAAACAGAAGCAGAGGGAGTAAGAGAGTCTTCCCCTTAGGGCCTAGGTCACATCCAGGTCTTGAGTCACCTGGCTCCCAGGGCAATGTTCTTACCACACTTAGCCTTGACCTAAGATGTTAAAAGGGCAGCAGTATTGTCTGTGTCCTACAGACAATTGTTTATCAAAATATATCATCTGGCGCTCTCTAGTGTGTCCACAATTACATTCCTCATTGCTTAAAAGAGCAAGGACCAAATTTCTCAAATGAAAAATTTCCTCTCCTCCCCCCAGTGAGCAACTCCCAAAAACTCTGGTCCTTCCTCACATGGACACCCCAATCACTTTCAAGCCTTAAAATAAGAAAGAAAACAAGGAAGGAAGAATGGAAGAAGGGAAGGAAGGGAAGCGGGTGGGGGGAGGTAGGGAGGGAGGAAGGAAACCTCAGTTAACCTTAGTCTCTGAAATGGACCTAACTGTCTCAAATCCTTTGCAGAAAGCTAAAAGGCAAATAAAATTCTTCACACAAAAAAGGAAATAAATGTGAATTTTACGTGTGTTTTAGTAATACCTGGAAACTATTTATTCTTATCTTTTAAGACATTTCCTAGAGAAAAACCTAAGATGGAAATTTCTGAACTTTATTTGAAGCAATAAATAAAAACAGGAAAATGACTCTGTTACACGTTAATTGGTACAACACGGACGGACTCTATATTTCATTCTCTTCTTAATGAGTTCCTCAATGATGAGAAGCCAAAATCACTAAGCCTTCCTTCAAATGCTAATAAAAGAACATTTGTTCAAAATTCAAGCATTAATTCTCAATCCACATTCTTATGTGAGTAGACCCCATTTCATATACTATTTCATTTATAATCAAAATGTTAAAAAAACAAAAACAAAAACAAAAACACCAGGGGCAACCAGGTGGCTCAGTTGATTAAGTGCTCGGCTTCAGCTCAGGTCATGATCTCATGGTTCATGATTTCGAGCCCCGCATCGGGCTTTCTGCTGTCAGCACAGAGCCGGCTTCAGATCCTCTGTCCCCCTTTCTCTCTGCTTCTCCCCCACTTGTTCTCTTTCTTTCTCACTCTCAAAATAAATAAATAAAAACTTTAAAAAAAACACCAAAAACAGCTGTATGCACAAAAGGCACAATTTATAACAGTCCCCCAATTTCTACTGAAACAATTGCTTAAGAGAACTTTAGTTTACATATATGCCTGAAGGGTGTTTTCCTAGAGACAACCAAAGTGGCAAAAGGGAATTTGTTCTCTCTTCTTTTTTAAGTTTATTTTTATTTATTTTGAGAGAGAGAGATAGAGAACAAATGGGGGAGGGGCAGACAGAGAGGAAGAGAGGAAACCCCAAGCAGGTTTTGCAGTGTCAGCACAGAGCCCACAAACTGTGAGATCATGACCTGAGCCAAAATCAAGAGTCCAATGCTTAACCGACTGAGCCACCCAGGTGCCCCAAAAGGGAATTTCTTCTTAAAAGGAAAGCTATATTATAATATAACCCCAAACTAATACAACTTTCTCATGTGGAAAACTTGAATTTTGGAGACTAGGGCTCAAGAGGGTCTTATTAGTCCCATCTATCAAGTGGACATAAAAATTTCTTTAATTTTTTAAAAATTTTTATTTATTTTTGCGAGAGAGAGAGAGAGAGAGAGAGAGCATGCACGCGTGAATGGGGGAGGGGTAGAGAGAGAGGGAGATACAGAATCTGAAGCAGGCTCCAGACTCTGAGCTGTCAGCACAGAGCCCGACATGGGGCTAGAACTCGTGAGCCATGAAATCATGACCAGAGCCAAAGTCAGATGCTTAACCAACTGAGCCCACCCAGGCATCCTTATTTCTTTAATCTTCTTATTCCAGTTGGACTTTATAAAGATGGATAAGTCCAGGTTTGGTACCCCCAGCATATAGGGGGTCAAGACATATAGAAAGACGTGGACAAAGTCCAGGAACAATCACAAATGATTGAGTTGCTCCCACTTTACACCTCCAATTCACACTCCACTTTCAGGCACACCCACCACGAGAACCCAGTGTACTCACAGAGAGCATTTAGCTGTCTTCAATTCAAATGTGATATCAGTATAAAAGATTTTTGAAACTACAACTCAAGCATAGATTTCTCTCTCAAGATCATCATCACCTTTCTTGATTTCTACCAAGATGGCTTCCACATCAAGCCTGGAAACAGAAATCGTCCCCTTCTGCTGGTCACTTGCTACTGGCAAATTCACTCTTTCTCCTAGTGGCACTATCAATCTTACTTCAGCTTCTCCATCCTTTTCTCTTTGCCCAAGCAATCACATACCACCAATTCCTATTAAATGTTGCATGATCATTACCACATTTTTCTTTCTTTTCACTTCCAACACACCAATGTGGCTCAGCTCTCACTACTTTATAAAGAAACATTATCCCAAGAGATGGGCCTCCCATCTTTTCTCCACCTTCAAGGATCAAGTTTCTCAAATGAAAAAAACTGCAAGATTTGATCCTGACTACAGAATCCAAACACTTCAGTCTCCATTCCAAACCTCAAAATTTGACCCCCATCTTTCCCAACTAATATAGAACACTTTCCTCCCAGTTCTATCCATGGGATCCCTGCTGCTCATCATGTACCACTCCCCAGATGCAACTTACAAGTTCTCTCCTCAGCACTTGGCCCACATGATGGACCGAGATTCCTGTACTGTGTACCTCCATCAGTTCCGAAGTGCCCTGTCTCCATCTCTCCCATCCAAATCCCACCCATTCCTCCAGGCCATTAGTCTCCCTGTTCTCTGCTCAGAGATGATTATTTATTCTTGCATTTATTCATGTCTACCATGGGAATGATACTTCTTTAGGCACCAAGAAGACATGAAACAGAAGGACTTGGAAAAGTCTCTCAAGGTCACCAAGCTGTGAAGTAAACGAGGCTTCTTCTTAAAGATCTCTCTAGCATAAGGTGGAAAGTAAGAAGCACCACAGCAAAGAGCTGCTAAGTGCCACAGAGGCTGAGGAAGGAGAGAGCCCTTTAGCTGGATGAAGAGGTAGTGACATGTGTATTGGAAATGAGGTACAGGCAGTGTTTGAGCCGGTGGAGGTGGAGGGAAAAGATGTTTTCTATGGATGAAACTGGGCACAAGAGGACTCCAGTGAATGGGAGGTAGTGGTTTTCTATAATCACCTTGACACTGGACCTCTGATGTTGGTTCCTCTGTGAAGGCAACAGCTGCTAGAAAGCTTTTATTAGGGAGTTCTTTCGTGCCTAATATTGGTAGGCTCTGCAGTCACAACTTAGAAAGAAAGACCTGATAATCAACTTTATGAACCCTCAATTATAAACTTGTGTGCAAACCTGTATAATTTTCAAACCTGATTGGTGGAGAAATTAATACAAACACTGTGTTCAAATTTCAAGCTCCTTTAGATATGCAAGATGTAGGAAACGTGACAAGATTTTCAAAGAACATGCTGTCCCCTCCCCTGTACCTGATGCCTTTTGATTGATGCAGAAACAGTTTCTGGTAAGGAGAGTATGGTAACAATAACTTACCCTGAGAAAGAAAGGCTGAGTCACTACCTAATAACTATCGTGGAACACAACATGTCATGAGACATGTGGCATGAGATGATACAAGTAATCTAAGACATAACCCTGAATGCCACTAAAGCCATGATTTATTTTTATTTTTATTTTAGTGAGGGAGAGAGAGGCAAAGAGAGAGAGAGAAGGGGCGGGGGGGGGGGGGGGGGAAAGAGAGAGAGAGAATCCCAAGCAGGCTCCATGCTGTCAGTGCAAAGCCTGATGTGGGGCTTGATCCCACGACCACGGGATCATGATCTGAGCCAAAAACAAGAGTCAGATGTTCAACCAACTGGGCCACCCAGGCACCCCAAATTTTTAAAATCTTAACTCCATAGGCATAGGGATCATGGTAGCTGTAAGTATAGTGCAGGTTATACAAAAGTCAGTCAAATTCTCTTTATTTTCAAGTTCAGTCTTCAGCAAAACCCGACCTGGTGATTGGCAATTTGAACCAATTGAAAGAGATAGTTGTCAGACAAACACAATTGCTCAACTCTATAATCAGGTTTCTCGGAGGGAGGGTTTTGTTCCACATAGATTTAAATGACCAGGCTTAGTGCCTCAAAGGCAAACTGGTATTGACTACATCTCCCCCACACCATCACTTGATTGCAATCCTGGCTCTGGAGCATTCTCTGTGTACTTCAACATATTTTTACACTTAAAATATTTTAAAAAATAGTAGAAAGGTTTGAGAAAAAATTAATCTTTAACTGAGTTTTAAATTTTTTTCAATTTATTCTGAGCCAAATAATTTCATTCAAGGTCCTCAATGCACTCCAGGAACTCAATATGATTATGCTACTTGATAAAAAGACTATGGTACAATGATGACACGTTTCACTCTACCAACTACCAGGTGAATAGAGGAGTCAGAATTGTCTATCAATTTTTCCCAATGCCCAGACCAATGCAAAAACAAATAAGAAAGCGAATTTAAACAAAGAAAGTAATAATGCATTCAGAAAGCCCCCAAAATTGCACATAAACGTATTCAAGGATAAAATTAGGATTTCCCACATATAGTGTGTTTAAAGATGCATTTAGCTATGAACACCAGAAAGCCCAACTAATAGAGGCTAAAATAATGAGAGACATTTAATTATCTCACATAGCCATCAGTCTGGAGTGGTTCCAGAAAGGTCTTAAGAGCTCAATCAAAGAGCTGGGTCAGTGTCAATATCACTACAAGCTCTGCACGTGTCATAGAAGGAGAGCTACTGGAGTTCCAAGTATCTTATACACACAGAGTGATCTGAACAGGAGAGCAGCCTGGGATTATCAACACGGCTACACAAGTAAAACTGGAATTCTGCTAGCAAGACAGAAGAGTGGACGGCTATTCTACAGTAGGACTCGCAGGGGCTGAGGATACTTCATCTTCGAAGAATGTTCTCACAAACTTACACTTGCAATCAATAAACTCCTCATGTCTGACACTACAGCTCCCCAATCCACACAGCTCTTTGAAAAAGCACAGCGGAATCTCCCCATCCATCTGTCTAGTTTCTTCTTTCCAGAAGAGAAAGAAAAGAGAAACTATCAACGTGATGTTTTTCTTTGTCAGGTATAATGTCAGGGGACAGCAGATTGAAAACAAGCAACAGGTAGTCTGATCATGGGAGAGGCTGAGAACTGATGCTCACTGTGGAGGAGGGATAACATGGCTTTCCTAAGATCCTGGAGATAATTGTGGCAAAACTGGTAACCGAGCCAAAGTAGCTAGAATGGCCACTCTATACTCACACTGCTATCAGTCATCAATTCATATATTTCTACTCACACTTCATCATCAATTTAAGCATCAGCAATAACTTGTTAAAATTTCCACAATTTTGAAAATGGTAAATAGTGATAAACCTGCAATTCTGCATTTCTTTATTTTATTTTTCCTGGAGTTGTAAAACTTTCAGACAACATTTGTTTACTGAGGATATTTCCAACAAGGAAAACACTAAGAACACAGAGAATAGAAGTTATGATTTAGTGCTCAGAAAATTACTTATAAAAATTTTAAATGTACTTTTGGGATCTGAAAACTTGTGAGGGCCTAAGGTTCCAAGACATTCTGAACTAAAATAGATTATGTTTGAAAAATGCAAGCCAGGTTTCTAAAAAATATATAAACAGAAGTACAAATTTTCAATAATATGACAATATTGCTAAGAGAATGTAAAGGTGACAGTGACAACAAACTGATATTACTTTGAAAAAGCTATAGAAAATGTCAGGAGTTGATCTAATTCCAACCAATTTATCTGATTTATCAATCAGAGATACTGTATTTTTTTTAAAACCCTCTTTTGTTAGTTAAGAAAACACAGCTCTCTAAAATAACAAATCTTGTCTTCATATCAGCGTTTTAAAAAAAATGTTTATTATTTATTTTGAGAGAGCAAGCGAATGAGTAAGGGAGGAGGAGAGAGAGAGAGAGACAGAGAGAGAAAATCCCAAGTGGGCTCCATGCTATTACTGCAGAGCCTGACACCGGGCTCTATCCCATGAACCGCGAAATCACGACCTGCGCCTAAATCAAGAGGCAGACACTTAACCGACTGAGCCACCCAGGCACCTTGTTTTTGTTTTTGTTTTGTTTTTGTTTTTGTTCAGAGCTCAAAACTCATCCCCATGAAGCAGCTTTAGAATTGTACCGGTGAAACTATAGCACGGATTTTAAGAGTAGATCAGGTGTGCTGCTGGGCTGCATAGAGAATGCAGAAGGCATGAACTTTCGATTCAGAAAGAACTGGATTTGGATGCCTACCCTACCGCTTATTAGATGTCTGACTTATAGCCAGGTACTTAAGCATTCTGAGCCACTTTGTTTTTTAACGTTTACTTATTTATTTTGAGAGAACAAAAGAGCATGTGAGCAGAGGAGTAGCAGACAGAGAAAGGCAGAGAGAATCCCAAGCAAGCTCCATGCTCAGCATGGAGCTGAACATGGGACTTGAACTCACGATCGCGAATCATGACCTGAGCCGAAATCAAGATCTGGACACGTAACCGACTGAGCCACCCAACTGGAAAGTAAAGATGAATAAAATAGTCATTTTATTGGGGTGTTATAATGATTGAATTTGATAGTGTACATCGATCACTTCCACAAGGTAGACACTCAGAAAAGAGTAGCCATTCACAATAATAAGAGAAGACTAGGTTTTTAAAAAGAGAGTTTTACACTTCCTATAATTGTGAATAAATGTCTGCAAAAGTGGGGACTCTTTAAACAGGAAAACTACTTCGGAGAACCAGGTTTTAGTATGCTTTGAATCTTTACCATACGAGATAGATAGGATTACCTTTCAGAAAAAATCTTTGGCTCCCCTTCATTTCCATAGGAGGCATACCTTTCTCATTCCATTGATCTTGGGCCTGACCATGTGTCTTGTTTGGGCCAATGGGATGTTAGTGGACATGAGGCAAACAGAGGCTTGAAATACTCTTGAGCAGTTGGCCTGCTCTCCTTACCTCCACCTCTGACCTCAAAAGAACATGCCTGGATTAGCCCACTGATCCTAAAGCTCCAAGAGAGATACTTGGAGGAGAGCCAAGTTGTCTTCAGCATTCCCCTCCTAGATTTTCAATGTTCTCCATACAGACATGGATGAGTCCAGCTGAACCTACCCTACTGGAGCCAAACCACATTGTAAGAATAAAGGATTGCTGTTTTATTTATTTTTTTTTTTTAATTTTTTTTTTTTTCAACTTTTTTTTTTATTTATTTATTTTTGGGACAGAGAGACAGAGCATGAACGGGGGAGGGGCAGAGAGAGAGAGAGACACAGAATCGGAAACAGGCTCCAGGCTCCGAGCCATCAGCCCAGAGCCTGACGCGGGGCTCGAACTCACGGACCGCGAGATCGTGACCTGGCTGAAGTCGGACGCTTAACCGACTGCGCCACCCAGGCGCCCCAAGGATTGCTGTTTTAAACCACTGAGTTTTAGGGACAGTTTTAAAGTAGTATTTCTTTGGTATTAACTAACTTACATATCACATTTTTGTTATTGTACTTGGAGAGTTACTGTGGGTGCATTCATCTGATTATACCGTGGAATTTATTTAAGATCGAGGACATGAGTACTTGCCATATGGTAGGACGATGCTAGGCATGGAGTTACCATGTACACAGACGGGCACGATCCTGAGTCTAGGCCAGTATTTAGGATCACTGGCCTAAGCTAGAAAACAGATTCTCCAAATGATCTTGCAGCTAAATATTGCCTAGGATTTTAAATACCAATTAAAAAACAAGAAAACAAATATCAAAAGCATCACATATTCTTGCCTTCTCTCTGGATGGAATATAATATACCAGCAAACTCCTCTCAATCAGGCCCTTTGTACTTCCAAAGACAGTAAATACTTTTTGTCTTTCAAGTTAATGTGAGGAGGGTAGTCGTACTAAATGGACAAAAGCAAACAACTTGAGCAAATACTGAGAGCAAGACAAATTGCTGATTAAAAAAAACAATAAAAAAGTGGAATCAAAAATAAATCGCTGGAACCTTAACTTCTTAACATTTTTTTAATAAAATATGTTTACATAATCTATTTTATTTTCTTTTAAAGAATAGTTTAATTCGTGTTGGCATCATGGCAGATTGAGTTAATAGGCAATCCTCTCTAACAACAACCCATAGATGCAATAATATTTAACATGCTAGATTAAAGATTCTAAAATTATGTTTGCATACACTAGTCAAGCTAAGAAAGAAAAGAAAAGCTACATCCTCCAGATGTAAGAATGAAGAGAGAACTCGAAGCCAGGGCAACAGTTTTCTCAAAAGCTCAACCACCCAGATACTTTTTAAAGCCAGATATGATCTCAGGAGTCGGGGGACTTTTTAAAATGCCAGTGTAGGAACGAGCAAGGTGATACAGGGATAAAAGCTTAGACAAAGACCTTTCAGAAAGCCAAAATCTTTAAAGTCCCACCCAGTTAGTGAAGAGGACTGGAAAAATTCTTACTTGCTGCTAGACATAGTATAGAAAATTGTTTATATGACTTTGTCTCTTGGAAGGGAAAAAAATTGCTTATAAAAATAAAAATTCCTACCTTGTACCTTGTGCATATGTGGAGGGATAAATTTACATTGTCCCTATGTTGTGAGGGTCTGAAGTTGAAAAATTAACTACCAGAACTTCCAGAAACAAACTGCACAAATAACACAGTGGGGGGAGGGGGGGAAAGATGACCCATTAAAAAAAAGCCAAGAAACAAACTATAGTGATAGAAACTAAAAGTCATAGAAATACCTTCAAATAGTTTATGAAAATAACTGTCAATTTAGAATTCTATGGAAAGCAAAACCATAATTTTCAAATGAGTAAAAATGAAAACATTCTAAGAAATATTGAAAATTCTACCATTTACAGAGGACTATTAAATAACAAACCAAAAAAAGTGTTTCTATTTATTAAAAATAAATTAACAATTAATTTCCTTAGTATGCAAGAAAAATGGTTTGCAAAGGAATTGTAAAAATGTAGGTGAATATAAAGAAAGAGTACCTTTTAAAGACTGAGAATAAACTGAGGGTTGAAGGGGGGTGGGAGGGAAGGGAAAGTGGTGATGGGCATTGAGGAGGGCACCTGTTGGGATGAGCACTGGGTGTTATATGGAAACCAATTTGACAATCAATTTCATATTAAAAAAAAAGAACGAGTAACTTTTAAAATTTAAATTTTTTAAATTTAAAATTCAATAATATTAATTATAATAATATAAAGTATCTTGAAAGCATTATAAACAAAGTGGAAGTAAAATACTGAACAATAACATAAAATATGCAATTGATTAGCATTAAAATATTCTAAGAACCTTATTGTTCAATAGAAGAATAGAGATATTGATTTATTTTTTATTTTATTTATTTAATTTTTTTAATATTTATTTATTTTTGAGAGGGAGAGAGTGACAGAGCATGTGCAGGGGAGGGGCAGAGAGAGAGGGATACACAGAATCTGAAGCAGGCACAAGGCTCTGAGCTGTCCACACAGAGCCCAACTCAGGACTGGAACTCATGAACTATTAGATCATGACCTGAGCCAAAGTCAGTCACTCACCTGACTGAGTCACCCAGGAGCCCCATTATTTTTGATATTATCAAATCAACTATGCTTGGTAAAAATTTAAGGATCATTGCAAGAATAGGCATCGTGGGGCGCCTGGGTGGCGCAGTCGGTTAAGCGTCCGACTTCAGCCAGGTCACGATCTCGCGGTCGGTGAGTTCGAGCCCCGCGTCAGGCTCTGGGCTGATGGCTTGGAGCCTGGAGCCTGTTTCCGATTCTGTGTCTCCCTCTCTCTCTGCCCCTCCCCCGTTCATGCTCTGTTTCTCTCTGTCCCAAAAATAAATAAAAAACGTTGAAAAAAAATTTAAAAAATAAAAAAATAAAAAAAAAATAGGCATCGAATGTATAACTTCCAAATTAAGACAGAGATAAATAGAAATAAAAACAAAAAACTCAGTAAATTAAAAGAAGAAAAAGGAAACAATGAAAAGCATGGTGAATATAAACCACAAAATAATGTGTTGTAAGTTAGTCCCTCCAAAATCAGTAATCATATCTAAAATAAATGGACTAAACTTCTTTGTTGAAATATAGAGATGTTCAAATTAGAGTTAAATAAGAAAAAAAATCAAAAATCTTTTGTCTGTTTACAAAAGAAATGTCAAAAGGCAATGAAACAAAAAATATTAAATTTAAAGTAATAAAATACTTGTGTGTATAAAGTAAAATTAACCAAAATAAAGCTGGTCAGGCAATATTAATATAAAACAGAATAAACATTAAGGTAAAACCAATTTTTATGGTTAAAGCAGTACATTTCCTAAAGAAAAAGAAAAATCACTTGATATATAGAGCAATCCTGGAGATTTATACACTGAACAATGGAGCCTCAAAATACATAAAGCCAAAATTTCTTGATAATAAGGAGCAACAGTCAAATCTACCACCAGATTGTTTTTTTTTTAATTTCCTGGAAATATTAGATCAGCATTCAAGAAACAGATGGAGAAATTTTGAATACCACATTAAAAATCTCAAACTAATAGAAATATATAGAGCCCTAAACCTAACAATTAGTGAACACATTTTTTTTAAAGGCATACCCGGAGCATTTGTAACAATGTCTATGTTGAAGGCCAAAAAGAAGGTATCAATAAACAAAACAGAATTCATTTCCCTGATGACATATGATATGGACCATCTTTTAACCCTAGAATCAGTTTGTCAATATCCACAAAATAATTTGTTGGAAGTTGACTGGGATTGCATTGAATCTCTAGATCAACTATTGTTTTAATTTGAATTCCCCCTATATTTCTTTGATTCTAAAGTTTACCTGAGAGGCAAAAGACATAGAATAACCAATACAATATTGAAGGAGAAGAACAAAGTCAGAAGACTGACGCTACCTGACTTCAAAACTTACTATAAAGATATAGTAATCGGAGATCCTGGGAAGATGGAGGCGTAGGAGGACGCTGGGCTCGCTGCGCGTCCTGCTGATCACTTAGATTCTACCTACACCTGCCTAAATAACCCAAAAAACCACCAGAAGACTAGCAGAACTGATTCTCCAGAGCCAAGTGCAGACAAGAGGCCCACGGAAGAGGATAGGAAGGGCAGGGAGGCGGTGCGCACTGCACCGACTGGCAGGAGGGAGCGGAGGGGCGGAGGGGCGGCCCGCTGGCCAAGCAGAGCCCCGAGTCTGGCTTGCAAAAGTAGAGGGGCTGGATGGAGTGTGTTCCGACAGCAAGCGGGACTTGGCATCTGGAATGTTATAAGCTAACAGCTCTGCTCGGAGAACAGGAGGGCTGGAGGACAACGGGAGGGAGAGTTGTTGAGCCCCAGATGACAGAGCTCAGCTTGGCGGGGAACAAAGGCACTCTCCAGCGCTATCTCCCTCGCCCATCCCCTAGCCAAAATCCCAAAGGGAATCAATTCCTGCCAGGGAACTTGCTTGCACCGCGCAAACACCCATCGCTGTGCTTCTGCGGATCCATCCCTCCGGCAGGTCTGACTCCCTCCCAGTGCCACAGGGCTGCTCCCAAAATGGATCACCGAAGGAAAAGTGAGCTGAGCCTACCCCTCCCACCCCTGTGCACCTTGCCGATCCACCCCAGCTAATACACCAGATCCCCAGCACCACAAGCCTGGCAGTGTGCAAGTAGCCCAGAAGGGCCACGCCACCCCACAGTGAATCCCGCCACTAGGAGAGGGAAAGAGAAGGCACTCACCAGTCTCACTGTGGCCCCAGTGGTGGGCTGGGGGCAGACATCGGGTCTGACTGCGGCCCCACCCACCAATGCAAGTTATTCAAGACAGCACAGGGGAAGTGTCCCTCAGTCCCCCACCACCCCAGGGACTATCCAAAATGACGAAACGGAAGAATTGCCCTCAGAAAAACGTCCAGGAAATAACAACAGCTAATGAACTGATCAAAAAGGATTTAAACAATATAACAGAAAGTGAATGTAGAATAATACTCATAAAATTTAATCGCTGGGCTTGAAAACAGTACAAAGGACAGCAGAGAATCTCTTGCTACAGAGATCAAGGGACTAAGGAACAGCCAGGAGGAGCTAAAAAATGCTATCAATGAACTGCAAAATAAAATGGACACAACCACGGCTCGGATTGAAGAGGCAGAGGAGAGAATAGGTGAACTAGAAGATAAAATTATGGAAAAAGAAGAAGCTGAGAAAAAGAGAGATAAAAAAATCCAGGAGTATGAGAGGAAAATTAGAGAACTAAGTGATGCACTAAAGAGAAATAATCTACGCATAATTGGTATCCCAGAGGAGGAAGAGAGAGGGAAAGGTGCTGAAGGTGTACTTGAAGAAATCATAGCTGAGAACTTCCCGGATCTGGGGAAGGAAAAAGGCATTGAATCCAAGAGGCACAGAGAACTCCCTTCAGACGTAACTTGATTCGATCTTCTGCACGACATATCATAGCGAAACTGGCAAAATACAAGGATAAAGAGAAAATTCTGAAAGCAGCTAGAGATAAACACGCTCTAACATATAAAGGGAGACCTATAAGACTCGTGACCGATCTCTCTACTGAAACTTGGCAGGCCAGAAAGGAATGGCAGGAGATCTTCAATGTGATGAACAGAAAAAAATATGCAGCCGAGAATCCTTTATCCAGCAAGTCTGTCATTTAGAATAGAAGGAGAGATAAAGGTCTTCCCAAACAAACAAAAACTGAAGGAATTCGTCACCACGAAACCAGCCCTACAAGAGATCCTAAGGGGGATCCTGTGAGACAAAGTACCAGAGACATCGCTACAAGCATGAAACCTACGGACATCACAATGACTCTAAACCCATATCTTTCTATAATAACACTGAATGTAAATGGACTAAATGCTCCAACCAAAAGACATAGGGTATCAGAATGAATAAAAAAACAAGACCCATCTATTTGCTGTCTACAAGAGACTCATTTTAGACCTGAGGACACCTTCAGATTGAGAGTGAGGGGATGGAGAACTATTTATCATGCCACTGGAAGTCAAAAGAAAGCTGGAGTAGCCATACTTACATCAGACAAACTAGACTTTAAAGGTTGTAACAAGAGATGAAGAAGGGCATTATATAATAATCACAGGGTGTATCCATCAGGAAGAGCTAACAATTAGAAATGTCTATGCACCGAATACGGGAGCCCCCAAATATATAAAACAATTACTCACAAACATAAGCAACCTTATTGATAAGAATGTGGTAATTGCAGGGGACTTTAACACTCCACTTACAGAAATGGATAGATCATCTAGACACATGGTCAATAAAGAAACAAGGGCCCTGAATGATACATTGGATCAGATGGACCTGACAGATATATTTAGAACTCTGCATCCCAAAGTACAGAATATACTTTCTTCTCGAGTGCACATGGAACATTCTCCAAGATAGATCACATACTGGGTCACAAAACAGCCCTTCATAAGTATACAAGAATTGAGATCATACCATGCATACTTTCGGACCACAATGCTATGAAGCTTGAAATCAACCACAGGAAAAAGTCTGGAAAACCTCCAAAAGCATGGAGGTTAAAGAACACCCTACTAAGGAATAAGTGGGTCAACCAGGCAATTAGGGAAGAAATTAAAAAATATATGGAAACAAACGAAAATGAAAATACAACAATCCAAATGCTTTGGGATGGAGCAAAGGCAGTCCTGAGAGGAAAATACATTGCAATAGAGGCCTATCTCAAGAAACAAGAAAAATCCCAAATACAAAATCTAACAGCACACCTAAAGGAAATAGAAGCAGAACAGCAAAGACAGCCTAAACCCAGCAGAAGAAGAGAAATAATAAAGATCAGAGCAGAAATAAACAATATACAATCTAAAAAAAAACTGTAGAGCAGATCAACGAAACCAAGAGTTGGTTTTTTGAAAAAATAAACAAAATTGATAAACCTCTAGCCAGGCTTCTCAAAAAGAAAAGGGAGATGACCCAAATAGATAAAATCATGAATGAAAATGGAATTATTACAACCAATCCCTCAGAGATACAAACAATTATCAGGGAATACTATGAAAAATTATATGCCAACAAACTGGACAACCTGGAAGAAATGGACAAATTCCTAAACACCCACACTTTTCCAAAACTCAACCAGGAGGAAATAGAAAGCTTGAACAGACCCATAACGAGCGAAGAAATTGAATCGGTTATCAAAAATCTCCCAACAAATAAGAGTCCAGGACCAGATGGCTTCCCAGGGGAGTTCTACCAGACGTTTAAAGCAGAGATAATACCTATCCTTCTCAAGCTATTCCAAGAAATAGAAAGGGAAGGAAAACTTCCAGACTCATTCTATGAAGCCAGTATTACTTTGATTCCTAAACCAAACAGAGACCCAGTAAAAAAAGAGAACTACAGGCCAATATCCCTGATGAATATGGATGCAAAAATTCTCAATAAGATACTAGCAAATCGAATTCAGCAGCATATAAAAAGAATTATTCACCATGATCAAGTGGGATTCATTCCTGGGATGCAGGGCTGGTTCAACATTCGCAAATCAATCAACATGATACATCACATTAATAAAAGAAAAGAACCATATGATCCTGTCAATCGATGCAGAAAAGGCCTTTGACAAAATTCAGCACCCTTTCTTAATAAAAACCCTCGAGAAAGTCGGGATAGAAGGAACATCCTTAAACATCATAAAAGCCATTTATGAAAAGCCCACAGCTAACATCATCCTCAATGGGGAAAAACTGAGAGCTTTTTCCCTGAGATCAGGAACACGACGGGGATGTCCACTCTCACTGCTGTTGTTTAACATAGTGTTGGAAGTGCTAGCATCAGCAATCAGACAACAAAAGGAAATCAAAGGCATCAAAATTGGCAAAGATGAAATTAAGCTTTCACTTTTTGCAGATGACATGATATTATACATGGAAAATCCGATGGACTCCACCAGAAGTCTGCTAGAACTGATACATGAATTCAGCAAAGTTGCAGGATACAAAATCAATGTACAGAAATCAGTTGCATTCTTATACACTAATAATGAAGCAACAGAAAGACAAATAAAGAAACTGATCCCATGCACAATTGCACCAAGAAGCATAAAATACCTAGGAATAAACCTAACCAAGGATGTAAAAGATCTGTATGCTGAAAACTATAGAAAGCTTATGAAGGAAATTGAAGAAGATATAAAGAAATGGAAAAACATTTCATGCTCATGGATTGGAAGAATAAATATTGTCAAAATGTCAATACTACCCAAAGCTATCTACACATTCAATGCAATCCCAATCAAAATTGCACCAGCATTCTTCTTGAAACTAGAACAAGCGATCTTAAAATTCATATGGAATCACAAAAGGCCCTGAATAGCCAAAGTAATTTTGGAGAAGAAGACCAAAGCAGGAGGCATCACAATCCCACACTTTAGCCTCTAGTACAAAGCTGTCATCATCAAGACAGCATGGTATTGGCACAAAAACAGACACATAGACCAATGGAATAGAATAGAAACCCCAGAACTAGACCCACAAACGTATTGCCGACTAATCTTTGACAAAGCAGGAAAGAATATCCAATGGGAAAAAGACAGTCTCTTTAACAAATGGTGCTGGGAGAACTGGACAGCAACATGCAGAAGATTGAAACTAGACCACTTTGTTACACCATTCACAAAAATAAACTCAAAATGGATAAAGGACCTGAATGTGAGACAGGAAACCATCAAAACCCTGGAAGAGAAAGCAAGAAAAGACTTCTCTGACCTCAGCCGTAGCAATTTCTTACTTGACACATCCCCAAAGGCAAGGAATTAAAAGCAAAAATGAACTACTGGGACCTTATGAAGATCAAAAGCTTCTGCACAGCAAAGGAAACAACCGACAAAACTAAAAGGCAACCAACGGAATGGGAAAAGATATTTGCAAATGACATATCGGACAAAGGGCTAGTATCCAAAATCTACAAAGAGCTCACCAAACTCCACACCCAAAAAACAAATAACCCAGTGAAGAAATGGGCAGAAAACATGAATAGACACTTCTCTAAAGAAGACATCCAGATGGCCAACAGGCACATGAAAAGATGCTCAACGTCGCTCCTCATCAGAGAAATACAAATCAAAACCACACTCAGATATCACCTCATGCCAGTCAGAGTGGCCAAAATGAACAAATCAGGAGACTACAGATGCTGGAGAGGATGTGGAGAAACGGGAACCCTCTTGCACTGTTGGTGGGAATGCAAATTGGTGCAGCCACTCTGGAAAACAGTGTGGAGGTTCCTCAGAAAATTAAAAATAGACCTACCCTATGACCCAGCAATAGCACTGCTAGGAATTTACCCAAGGGATACAGGAGTACTGATGCATAGGGGCACTTGTACCCCAATGTTTATAGCAGCACTCTCAACAATAGGCAAATTATGGAAAGAGCCTAAATGTCCATCAACTGATGAATGGATAAAGAAATTGTGGTTTATATACACAATGGAGTACTAAGTGGCAATGAGAAAGAATGAAATATGGCCCTTTGTAGCAACGTGGATGGAACTGGAGAGTGTGATGCTAAGTGAAATAAGCCATACAGAGAAAGACAGATACCATATGTTTTCACTCTTATGTGGATCCTGAGAAACGTAACAGAAACCCATGGGGGAGGGGAAGGAAAAAATAAGGAGGTTAGAGTGGGAGAGAGCCAAAGCATAAGAGACTCTTAAAAATTGAGAACAAACTGAGGGTTGATGGGGGGTAGGAGGGAGGAGAGGGTGGGTGATGGGTATTGAGGAAGGCACCTTTTGGGATGAGCACTGGGTGTTGTATGGAAACCAATTTGACAACAAACTTTATATATTGAAAAAAAAAGATATAGTAATCAAGACAGGGTGGTGTTTGCAAAAGGATAGACATATAGTTTGATGGAACAGAAAAGAGAGCCCAGAAATAGCTCCACATGAATATAATCAACTGATCTTTGATAAAAAGCAAAGACAATAGAGAAAAGATCATCTTTTCAACAAATGTTTCTAGAAAAACTGAACATCCACATGCAAAAAAGGAAAAAAAAGGATTCAGACACAAATCTTACACTCTTCACGTAAAGTACAAAACTATAAAACTCCTAGAAGAGAGCATATAAGAAAATATAAATAACCCTAGGTTTGGTGATAACTTTAGATACAACACCAAAGTCATAATCTGTGAAAGAAATAATTGATAAGCTGGACTTCATTAAAATTAAAAACTTCTGCTCCACAAAAAAAAAGTGTCAAGAGAATAAGAAGACAAGCCATGGACTAGGAGAAAGTATTCTCAAAAAACATATATAAGAAAAGGCTATTATCCAAAATACACAAAGAACTCTTAGAATTCAACAATAATAAAACAAAAAATCTGACTAAAAAATGAGCTAAAGACCTGAATGGACACTCAGCAAAGAAGATATACAGATGGCAAGTAAGCATATGAAAAAAGTTTGACATCATAAGTCATTAGGGAACTGCAAATTAAAACAACAGTGAGATATCACTGTACATCTATCAGAATGACCAAAGATCCTAACCACTGGCAATATCATGCTGGCAAGGATATGAAGTAACAGGAACTCTTAGTCATTGCTGGTAGGACAGCCATTTGGAAGACAGTTTTCCAGTTTCTTACAGAACTAAACATTCTCTTACGATACAATCCAGCAATCACATTCTTTGGTATTTACCCAAAGGAGTTGAAAACTTGTGTCTACACACAAAACATGCGTACAGATGTTGACCGCAGCTTTACTTACAATAGTTAAAACTCGGAAGCAACAGAAATGCTCTTCAGTCGGGGAATGGGCAAGCAAACTAGTACACTCAGAAAATGGAATAGTATTCAGCAGTGAACAGAAAAGAGCTATCAGGCCATAAAAAGACATAGAGGAATCTTAAACACAAATTACTAAGTGAAAGAGGCTTCAATCATGTGATTCCAATTATATGACATTCTGAAAAAAGGTAAAACTCTGGAGACAGTAAAAAGATTAGCAGTTGACAAGGATCAGCAGGGAGAGAAGGATGAATAGGTGGAACCAGAGGGATTTTTAGGGCAATGAAACTACCTTGTGTGACACTAGATGGTAGATATATGTCATTTTACCTTTGTCCTAACCCATGGAATGCACAACGCCAAGAGTGACCACGAAAGTAAACTAAGGACTTTGGGTGATAATTGATATAGGTTCATCAGTTGTAAGGAATGGACCACTGTGTTGGGGAATGTTGATGATGGGGAGGTTATGTACATGTAGGGCAGGGGCATATGGGAAATCCCTGTACTTGCCATTCAACTTGGCTGTGAACCTAAAAGTGCTCTTAAAAAAAAAGTTTTATTTTTTAAAAGTTTTCTATGATAAAAATGTTCTAATTTAGTTCTATTAAAAAAAGAATCACATGGATGATATTCTCTGACAGCAATATCAATAATGATATCAATAACAAAAGGTAGTTTATTTTTTAAAAAAAGAATATTTATTTTAGGGGCGCCTGGATTGCTCAGTCAGTTAAGCATCTGACTCTTGGTTTTGCTCAGGTCATGATCTTCGGGCTGGTGAGATCGAGCTCCCCATCCATCTCTGCACTGACAGCATGGAGACTGCTTGGGGTTCTCTCTCTTTCTCTCTCTGCTCTTCCCCCACTAGTGTGCTCTCTCTCTCTCTCAAAATAAATAAATAAACATTTTTTACAAGTTGTCTATAAATAAATAATTAAATAAATATAAAATGTTTATTTTACTTTTGAGAGAGAGAGTGCAGGCAGGGGAGGGGCAGAGAGGGGGACACAGGATCTCAAGCAGGCTCCGTGTTGACAGCACAGAGCCCAACACAGGACTCCAATCTACAAACTTCAAGATCATGACCTGAGCCAAAGTCAGTCGCTTAACTGATCGAGCCACCCAGACACCCCAACAAAAGACAGTTTAAGTGAAAAATCATTTGTTGAATGAAATAGATATTCTAAATAATGCGTTGGTTACAAAAAATAATAGAAACGGGAAAATACTTAAAAGTGAATATTGTAATCAAGCATACTTGGCTTCCACAAATGGTAGAGACTAAGGGAACCCA
Source organism: Neofelis nebulosa (assembly GCF_028018385.1). NCBI lineage: Eukaryota > Metazoa > Chordata > Mammalia > Carnivora > Felidae > Neofelis > Neofelis nebulosa. The sequence continues at coordinate 190,833,822 of NC_080782.1, read as the reverse complement.
GTGAAGATGCTTCTAAGTAAAACCCTCTGAAAATATATGTTGTAAGGTCTAGAATTTAATTGTCACGACTAAAAATTATTATAAAATAAATTGTCTAACCAGAGAAAGTTTTTTCATCAATAGATTCAGCATAATACCCGAGGAGAGGAGAATGAGCAAATCTAAGACAAAAAGTCTGGCAAAAACCTCTTAAATATTTGTAGTCAAAATGCAGTCTTCCCTTTTAAGTAAAGCCTACTTCAAAATCAATGGAGGCAAACGTAGTTACCTCCACCTTCTGCACCCCATTTCATTTCTGTTAAACCAACATTTTTTAAGGGCCTCTGATGTCCAAGACACCAAAAAGGGGCACGCTGATGAATCCGACACATTCATCACACCCATGAATCCTGTCCTCAAGAGCTTTCAGACCACTAAGAGAGATAAGATCAAAGAGGTATCCATTGGATAACATGAGGTAAGTGCACAGAGGTTTTTCCTGTATGTTATGTGACCACAGAGAATGGACACAGAGCCCAATTTGTGGTTCAAGAACTCTTTTGAAAGATAAGGCATCAAATTGTTTTTTGTATGCACAATGTAGCCCTTACAATTTAAGCAAAATGTACTAGAGAATTTAAATGTCTCTGAATTTTCCTGAAATATGTAAAACAGGCTCACAAGTAATTCATCAGCTTCTCAATTGTATTGCCTTATGTAACTCCAAAGAAGGAAAGACAAAAAAGAAAAAAAAAAAACAATGGTTACTTATTAGTAGCCCTGAGCAGATAGAGGGACTGAACTGGGACCTCTCTTGCAGGATCCTTGCTGAAACTGAGTAGAGCTTTTGGAAACAGTTCCTTAGGGTAAGCAAGCACCAGCATATCACAGCACAATATTACTTTTTTGTATTCCGATGTAAACATTAACATTCCAACCATCAGACTGGAAAGAAGACAGGGATGCAGGTTACCATTACAATGTCTGTTTCTAAGTACTTGGGAAGGACAAACAGAAAGTGACCAGAAAGAACACAGCTCAACCTGATAAGATTGCCTGTTACAAAGCAAAAAAAAATAAAAAATAAAAAATAAAAAGTGACTAAATCATTTGAAATTTTTTATTTAATCATATGTAATTTTTAAAAAAAATTTTTTTTACCATTTATTTACTTTTGAGAGAGAGAGACAGAGCGTGAGTGGGGGAGGTGCAGAGAGAGAGGGAGAACACAGAATCTGAAGCAGGCTCCAGGCTCTGAGCTGTCAGCACAGAGCCTGAAGCAGGGCTCGAACTCATAAACCATGAAATCATGACCCGAGCCGAAGTCAGAGGCTCAACTGACTAAGCCACCCAGGAGCCCCTAATCATATGTAATTTTTAAAGCAAATCTGACTAAACTCATTCATGTAAATTTCAGTGTCTTCTGTCATTCACATCTGCCCATACACGAAGCTTTTTGAACTTCCCCCTGGCTCCAAAACCAGAATGAAAAATTATGAATGAGGAAAGCAGCAGACAGTACTTTGTTTACCAGATCTCAGTCACCTTGCTGGCACATGGTTCTCCTGGGACATCCCGGTTCTAAAATGAATGTGGCGCATTGGGACAAATATCACCCAACCCACTGTATTTTCAGAGGCCAAGCCTCACTCCACTGAGCCCTATTGGTACAGTGCATGCTTCAACAGCGGCCACTCCACAAAGGGCTTCTCTGTTACACGTTCCTGCCAAAGTTGCTGGCTGTCTCCACTTTAATTCCTCTCAGGCTTTTCTTCTTTGAAGACTGGTATTTGTGCCAATCTAGTACCTAGTTCATTGTATTTATTTTCTGTATTTTCTACTTCATATGTGTCAGGCTGGCTTGAGAGAGATCATGCTGCTTTGGGGAGGGGGCTAGCCAAAAGATTTTCAAGGTAGGTTATCACACTTTGAACTGTGTGTAAGTGTGGAGGGGGTGCGGGGGAGAGCAAATGTGCAGGCACAAGGGTGATTTGGAATTTGAGTGTTGCAAATAGTTACATCTCTCAGAGTGTGTTTTGTTTATTTGCTGATCACTCAGGCTTTCTGAGGCTGATTAATTTCCATGGCAAGAGCTCTGAGGAGTCAAGAGGCAGCATGTCCTCTGGGAAGCTAGTGGAGTTCTCTCCAGGGAGGCTCAGTGAAAGACGAAATAAAAAAATGTAGAGTGCACCAAAACTCACCAGCACCCTGCCAAACCAGACCCAGCAATTTGCCACTTGTTTCTTGGAATTTGGATTGTACTGGGCTTTGGGGGCTTTCTGATTCTTTGTCTAGACTTTCTTTTGCAATTATTGACAATTAGATCTGATTTTACTTGGCTTCCCTTGGTTTTCAAGCATGATCACTGCCATTATTTTAAACAAAGGTCAATTCTCCCACTGGTTAGGGAAAAGCGAGAAGCAGCTGCTGTTCTGATGACAATATGATGCTTGGTTCGATTTCTATGGTTAGTGTGGAGGAGTGGGAAAATCTGACGCAAAAAGGCACATTTAAGTATCTCTGTCATGTAAACTCAATGTTAGAGGAGGTTTCTGTAACTATAGTACAGACATTTGAGTGAGGATTTTTATCCTATGACCGACCTTTTATTTCTTCTTAAAGGAGAACTTTCCAGTCTAGGGCCACCTCAGTAGATATCATGGAGTCAGAACCACACCATACACACACACACACACACAGGAGGCTAGTTATAAAACTTGTGAGATATATATATGTGTGTGTGTGCATACATGCATATATATATGTGTGTGTGTCTGTTTGTGTATCTATATCTATATCTATATCTATATCTATATCTATATCACCCAAGAAAAGAAAACATAAAATGCCTTCTCTTTTTAGCTTGGCTAATAACTTCTTTTTTTTTTAATGTTTATTTATTTTTGAGAGACAGAGTACAAGTGGGGAGGGCCAGAGAGAGAGGGAGACACAGAATCCAAAGCAGGTTCCAGGCTCTGAACTGTCAGCACAGACCCCAATGTGGGGTTCAAACTCAGGGACTGTGAAATCCTGACCTGAGCTGAAGTCAGAGGCTTAACTAACTGAGCCACCCAAGTGCCCCTAGCTTGGCTGATAACTTCCAATAAAACCAGTTTTTAAGTAAAGGAGAGGACTTCACTAATCTTGACTCTATAACTGTAGGCTCTAGAGTCACAAATCAATTACTTTTAAAAATTAAATTCTAATAGTTAAGCCACTTAGAAAAGAACTGTTAAAAACTGAGAACAAACTGAGGGTTGATGGGGGGTGGGAGGGAGGGCAGGGTGGGTGATGGGTATTGAGGAGGGCACCTTTTGGGATGAGCACTGGGTGTTGTATGGAAACCAATTTGACAGTAAATTTCATATATTAAAAAATAAAAAATAAATAAATTTAAAAAAAAAAAAAAAAAGAAAAGAACTATTATAATAGAATTTAATTGAAATGGTAAATAACATGATGTATGTAAGATTCTACGCCAAAGAGTATGTCAAAACAGAAAGTTCACCATTACTCCATCTAGGTGTAACAGAGAATTTCCACGTGTGGAGAGAGAAGCAGTGAGGTACGGGAAGGATCACGAAAGGACTAGAGTAGTAAAGTGAAAAGTGAAGAAGCTAGGCTAATGGTTTTGAGACCTCGCAGGGATGAGAGGTGATGGGAATGTTTATATAATCCGTTGGAGATAGACATAACAAATGCATGAGGTTGTAGAGGGCCCCAATATTCAAGAGAATATACAATGAGGGCCCGATATTCAAGAGAATATACAATGGTCTCACTTGAGCTTTTGAGTGAAAAAGCCCAAAGTCTGAACTAAGACTCAGTCCTTTGCCATCTGCGAAGTTGGGCCAGTCCTGTAACCCCTAGGAGCCTGCATTCCCTCATGGGAAACACACAAGACAAACATGTCTTCCTTGAAGCTTTGTCATAAAGATTAAATAACAGAACTGGCCAACAGGTTAGCACAGTGCCCGGCACACAGCAGGTAGTCATTGCACATTAAAGTTTTTCCTTTCTGCTTTCTCCGCCCCACTCCCCACCATCACCACTAGGACCAAATGTGAGAGTTTGGGAATGTCATCATCTGAAATAAAGATTCCATGGGTGCATTTTTACAGTAAGCTATGCAGTTGCCCAGCCGTTCCTGTCATCGCCTGCTTAATAAGACAATTTTGAATCAGCCCCTTGCTAAGAATTATGTCAGGGAGCTGTAGTGTCTCTATCCCGTGTTCCTGCTTAGACAAGATCCCTGGAATGCTCAGGGAATGGTGAACACAGCGCCAGAGTTGGTGCGTTTCAGTGGAAGAACAACTGTGACATCTAAAGGCGGTCAGCCAGCTGAAACACAGTGTTGGTTCAGAAACGTGAAAAAAGCTGTTATGCAAATGGCAAATGCCACTGCTGTGTACTGAAATAGAGACTAAATGCGCTTTCCTTCTATTCTTTTAATGCACCTTCCTATTCAGTACATATCCCTTTTGCAATAAAACCATGAAGTCTTTCTGAAAAGTAAATATGTCCTTTCATTAATCATCACTTTCCACTCGCTCTTTTCAACTTGGTGGCTGAGAAGTCTGCAGGATCACAAACCTTCAACTAGTGTGCTACCTTGATTAAGGCACAAAACGTTAAAAGCAAATTACTATGAAAGTATGAAACAATTTGCACTTAATGTTTCAGTCATATCTGTAAAAAATATGACTTAAATATAGTTTTATTAATAATACATATTTTAATTAAACGGCTGGAGGTGCATCTAGCAGGAAAAATTGAATCTTCTCTGGATTTCACATACTGGTATGATTCATGGGCAGTAAATATGCAAAGCTTTATGCCCATAAGGCAATCAAACTCCAAAGCTGATATGCATGTTTTTATCTAGAAGAATGAAATCTAGTAAGGCTAGAAATAATAATAATAACAGACTGCCAGAGCAGCGTAATGAATTGGCTCCAGCCAATAGTATCCTTTACTATGTAATAAAATCATCCTTTCAGTCACAATTACATCCACTCCAACATTTATTATTACCTCCATTATTCTCATTATACAAGGAAATCCTGTATATGTACTTATGCATATTGAAAAACTTCACAAATATTAACGATCAAATCCTGGGGTAGGAGCGACTGCCTTCACAAAGCAGGAAGGCTTTCCTCTGCAGACCGGGTAGGTGCTGCTTAGTCAGAAGGATGACGCTTTACTCTTGCTGCTTCCCTAACATTTGCCTAGATTATTAGTTTGCTAGCACCTGCCAGAATAAAGTACCAAAGACGGTTGTTAAAGTCACGTAACTGCAGAAGGGTATTTGCTCACAGTTCTGGAGCCTGGAAGTCTGAGACCAAGGTGTCAGTATGGTTAGTTTTTGGGTTTTTTTTTTTGTTTTTTGGGTTTGTTTGTTTGTTTTGTTTTGTTTTGTTTTTTAGAGGCCACTCTCCTTGGCTTGTAGGTAGATGGCTGTCTTCTCCTTGTGTATTCATATGGTCTGCTCTCTCTGTGTGTCTGTGTCCCACTTTCCTCTTTTAAAGATAGCAGTCATATTGGATTAGGACCTACTCTAGTGATATCATTTTAAATTATTTACCGCTTTAAAGATTACTGTGATTTTCAAATACCCACTTTCTGAGATACTGTGGGTTAGGACATCAACATATGAATCTTGGGGGGGGGGGGGGACACAATTCAGTCCTAAGATCTGAAAATTATTTCTCAGTTGCAAATGTCATATTCCTGCTCCTATGCCACCAGGCACTATATTTTGCCAAAAAGAAGAGCTGGGAAAATTTATAAAACAATGCAGAAGAGACTCAAATGAAAGTTAAGGTTTTCATTTCTTCATTATCTTTACTTTGAATTTCTCTGGAAAAAAAATCTCTTCATTCTATTTGTAGTGATCACTGTAATACACTTGCAAAATTAAAAATAGAAACTTGACTACCTCTTACTAGCTTTCCATTTGTTCTCTTCCTGGGAAGAAAAGATCTCCTGGAAGTGATGAATGTCTAGAAACAAACGATGCTTTGTATGGATAACGTGTTTTAGTTGTATTCGGTGGATGGGATTGGCTGTCGTGGCTTTACCTTACCACAGTGAAACAGAAACTCACTTACTTATCTGGAAGCCCCTCTTGGGACACAGCAAGGGAGACAAGATGTGAGTTCTCTTCCTATGTAGCTACCTTCACTCCACGTGTGTCATGAGGAGCCCAGGACTTACCTACAACTAGGTGTGGACATGGAACAAGGTGGGCCAATAGCCTGGCATCCACCTAAAGAGGGAGGCCATCACCCAGCTTTCGGATCAGATTTGGGAGTAGTTAGTTCCCAGTGGCTTGTTTTAATGGCCCAGATGTATGCATTCAAGTAACTTTTTTGATATTGTGGATCTAAATTTCCTACTCTGATATCCAGGCTAATTTTATCTTATTTATTTTTTTTTTAAATATTTATTTTTGAGAGAGACAGAGAGTGAGCAGGGGAGGGGCAGAGAGAGAGGGAGACACAGAATCAGAAGCAGGCTCCAGGCTCTGAGCTGTCAGCACAGAGCCCGACGAAGAGCTCAAACTTATAGCTGTGAGATCATGACCTGAGCTGAAGTCAGACGCTTAACCAACTGAGCCACCCAGGTGCCCCTCCAGGCTACTTCTAAACAAATCTACCAAACAAAAATAAAAGCAAATAAAGAACACAGAAACCAAGCGCCCCACCAGGCTACTTTTAAACAAATCTACCAAACAAAAATAAAAGTAGATAAAGAACACCAAAACCAAGCACCTGAGGAATAACACTTATTCCCAAGTAGCAAGCCACACACAGCCCAAAATAGGGTTCAAAAATCAGGAGTTCATTTCCACGAGTTCATTATTACTCCAAGGAAGCAATTATAATTATTAATTTGTAGGGAGTCAAGGAATGAGTATTGACAGAGCCTGGAAATTCATTCATTCATTCAACAAGTTTTTATTAAGCAGCCAAGTAGGCCAGGCACTGTTGTAGGCATCAAAATTTTCCTGAGAGAAAAGCGTATTGAAGACTCTGAAACTTGTTGCAAACTTCTGAATGAGCAACAGTTCTCTCCCTCTTTTTCTCATACAGTTACATGATTACATCTACAATTCGTCTTTTGTTTATGGCAGTGCAGTTTTCTGATTTGATTAATGCACTTTAGATGAGGTAGCAGTGCAGTTATAAGTAGTCCGAAGAGTGCAGAAAATCACTGATCTGATGCCACAACGATGGCTGGGTACGTGTACCGCTCTTCACCACATGCTGCTACCATGTGACAGCTAGTGGTAATCAAAAATACAGTGAATATATACAGAAGACTTAAAAAAAGCAGTGGAGCCAAGCCATCATTCCTTCTACCGAAACTGAAAGAGGAACACAAAGCATTCAACACCTCTCCCTCAGCAGTCTTCGCCCTTTCCTACTACCTGGAGTGCAGGAGAGGTTGGATACCCTGTGTCTCCTGGGCATCAGCTCACGGGAGCCCCTTTCAAGATCAGTAATCTGACAGCAGCTGTGCAGACTCATCAGCCTACTCTCGCCACTCAAGGGACAGAGCTGGGTCTTCCAGGTCTCCAGAAACCGCCAAGGATGTACGCTGCTGGGAAAGAATAGGCACCCACCCATCCAGCCGAGCATTACGCCAAACGTGACCATTCGACAATGCACAGCTTGCCAGGAAAGCTGAGGGCCAATTCGGATGCTCAGTGATTTATAACCGCTGTACTGGCCCTCCTGTTTGGCGGCTTTGGTCTGTCTCCACTCTTTCCGACGTCCTCACTTTCTACTCACAACCTTACCTCTTTTGAGTTCTTGGTTTCAAGCCATTCAAAAATAGTCTCGGGGGCCATCATTCATTCAGTAAACATGCTCTGCGGACTAGTTTTGCGCCATGCACTGTGCCAGGCCTGGGGATAAATAACAAAGAGACATGAAGATCCCAGCACTCAAGATGTCCCCCCGGATCACCAACAGCCCTGTTGACACCCTGGGTCTTTTGTGCTCTATCTTCTCCACCGACCTTCTCCTATCCCCTGAGGATGTTGTTGTGGGGAGAACTATTTGCTGTCTGACTCACATTCCTCCTGTCCTTCCTGCCACCCTCCTCTGCCTCAGGAAGGGGAGACTGCTGCTGACTCCTGCCAAAAGTTCTTCTTGTCACTACGTTCATTAAAAAGATATTAAGTCCAAGACTCAATTCCTTCTCCTTCAAAGCCTAGAGCGTAACAAAGGGCTTATTCCGCAGAAATTAAAAGCACAGAAGTTACAAAAGTACCAAGTTCAGATTTTTCATGTTTCCTACATCAATGAAAGTAAGATGCTCTCCCCATGGAAATTAATTCAATTTTAATTCTATTTGTATTAATAGTCTATTTTTCTTGGGGAAGGAAGATAACACTTCTGGAGGAGACGTCTCTAAAAACCATCTCCCTTCCCCCCTCCTTGACCCCAACAGAAGGTACTGGGTTAATCTCTGCTGATGGAATGTGGAATTCCTTTAGCTTGCCCTGACTGCTAAGTAGGGCACCAGGCCCTGTGCTGGACATACCACCACCCACCTCTCCTTCTCAACACATCCCAGCTGATTAGCTTTAATTTTGTGAGTCTTTCATGAATGTCTGTTCCCCCTCCGACTCTGTAAGTCTTAGGAGGCCAGGGCTGCAAGTTTTTTCTTTTCCTCCCCATAACCGTTACTTCTCCAGTGCCAAGCACAGTGATGTAGATTCTTACTAAATTATACAGCAATTTTATCTGCAAAAAGAACTAACCAGTTAATGTCCGTGTCTCCACCTTGAGGATACATTAGATGGCCAATAGCTGCACAGGTACACTCTCCAGTATTACAGATGGCAAGGAAAACCTGCGTGTGCCTTTTAGAGCTTAGCAGAACTCTGGATAGAGTAGATGTTCAATTAATGCTTAAGGAGCTATTGAATGATTCACTGATTGATTGGTTAACCTGGGCTGTCAGGAAAAATGTCCCAGCCTCTGAAAACCTCCTGTGATGTTTAATGCCAGGAAATAAAGGCCTGGAATTGTTGGTCTCAGCAGCTTTCTCTAAACTTGAAGCAACTTTCAATCTCTGAGATCCTGAGAAGATGAAGCCCTGGGACCTGCAGGGGTGAAGCTCTGAGGCTTCACCATGGTAAGCCCAGTGCTTCTGTGTCACGTAGGCGAGTCCTGAACTCTTGTAGCACATCCTCAGAGCCTCTCTAAACCTCCAAGACCAGCCTGGATTTAGGAGATGATGTGCAACCTTGGAAAGCCATGTCCCTCCTAGATATTGTGAAGTCTTACAGACACTTTAGGTCACAAACCAAACGTCAATTCAGTAGTTAAAATTGCCCAGTCCCACCCAGAAATGAGGACTGTGATCTTGATTTTGAATTTAACGTTTGCTCTCTTGTCCTCTTTCTCCTAACTGAAGCTGATTGCACACAGGCTGCCTGCCCTTGAAATGGGGTGTGTGGCTCCTGTCTCTCTCTCTCCTCAGTTCCTCCTCTTCTTCTCCCTCTCTCTTACTTCCCTCCTTCCCTGTTTCTTCTCTCTCTCTTGCTTATCTCCTCCACTTGCCAGACCTGTTTTTGAGAGAAAGAAGAAATGAATGGGGACAGGATGGTTATTACTTGACTCGCACTACCAGCGATGGCTTCTCAGTATCTAGGCTGGAGAAGTGTTTAAAGAGGACTTTTCCCAATGGCGGTACCTGCACATATCCTACAGAGTTCCCAAGCATCGGGCGCCTCTCCTGAACTTCTGTTGACAAGGACAATGTATTCTACTCCTCCATCCACTGTGCTCCCTCAGTCCCCAGTTTGCCGGGTGGGATGTATGTTCCTCTGCTGGAATCCCATGGCCTTTCCATAGAGGTCTTGAGAAGAATTTTTTAACATTACGGTATGGACATTTGCAAGCATTCCCAAAGTAGAGAGACTGATACAATGAACCCTTATGTACTGATCATCCAGGTCCAACAATTATCAGCAATTTGCAACCTACGCCTGGGGGACATTTTAAAGCAATTCCCAGATTATCTGTATTTCTCTGAGTAGAATTTAAAATGGTTCTGGGCCAGCCTTTTCTCCTGCATGACCCTCATCTTGCCCAAAGGAAACATTCGTTTGCCCTGTGTCCTGACCGACTCTGAGGGACAGATCGACTCTGCCCAGCAGACACGCTCCTTCACTGTGCTGCCAAAACAATTCAGTGATCTGTCTCTGCTGCCATCTGGACTTCCTGGGAGGTATGTCAGAGTGCACACCCAACTATAAGAACTATGCAGTAAGGATTTTGGGTGGACCTGAGGAAGCCCCTTTCCTCAGGCGTGGGTACAGGAAATAGCGGCCGTCTATGTCCCTCTCCTCTACAGAGGGCAGCACTCCCTCTCAATCCCACACAAATAGCTCCATCTCTACTCTGTCAATAATTTTATATTTTTAGTGGATGAGGTAGCTCAAGAGGCTTCTTTGAGGTGCCCTGGTGGCTCGATCGGTTAAGCATCCGACGGTGGCTCAGATCATGATCGTGTCACAGTTTGTGGGTTCAAGCCCTGCGTTGGGTTCTGTGCTGACAGCTCAGAGCCTGGAGCTTGCTTCAGATTCTGTGTGTGTGTCTCTCTCTCTCTGCCCCTCACCTGCCCACTCTCTGTCTCTGTCTCTCTCTCCCAAAAATAAATAAACATATAAAAAAATTTTTTTAAAGAGACTTCTAATCAATGTTCTGATGTCTCCTTGGTAAAGTCTGCATAGGGCCCAACACATATCCATCAGGATGTAGCAATCATTGTAACTTAGTATTTTGCCCAAAACCTCAATTTAATATTCTGATTTAACTCACTTCCAAAGACGTTTCACAAAGTACATGTCTAGCTGTCTTTGTTTCAGTGACGTCAAAGAGACTAAAATTTTACCTTCTAGTATTTTTATTATCCTCAATTGCAGGCATTTATAAATTTTTCCCCTTATAGCTACCACCAAGTCACTGTATCCTGACCCTGATCTGTCAGCGGTAAACTATTATTGGTTCCCCCCTTATTCTATTATTGCTTTTGAAATTAAACTATGATTATCTGCAGAAAGGACCATGCTCATTGACATTAAATGTGATTAGCTTCTGAGAAACTGATTAGTTACAATTATGTTCTACTACCACCATTCCACTGAGATTTCCAACTTATTAACTCATGATACAGCTAAAACTAACTGAATCATTGTATGATAATGAATAAATTCACATGCCATCGGTGGATTTCCTTCATGTATAGAGAAACATGATATGCTGATGTGGGAGGCATAAAAGACCACCTTAGCCTTCTGCCTACTCTTTACCTCCATTCAAATTTAGACTGAGGTGGCTAGTCATTGAAGCCATTTTTCCCACAGGCAACATGGCCAAATGTTCTGCCAGGGACTTGAGGAGAGATTTCAACAACCACTGTCTCCTGTCTGTAGGTTCTCTGATCCACACAAGGTGACAGCCTCTCCCGGATCAGAAGCAGCGGTCACTTTGCTCCCTTCTATCCTGTCAGCCCAGCTTAGTGCCCAGGATATGACAGGTCCTCAGCAAGTACGTGTTGGATGGATGTGCATATTGAACAATCAGAACTTGTGGAATTTAATCACAATGCAAATTAATTTTGTCTCCCACTAGCCCTTTAAAAGATATGCTGCAAGGAAAGATTTTTTCCCCTCTTCTGGATAAAAACTTGGCCAGCTCCGTGACTATGCTGGTCACATTAGGTAATTCAAAGTCTTATGCTGACTTTTAGTCACCAAAGATGCTCTTAGCTCTAAACTTCAAATGTGTAGCCTCCTGTAATTGTCAAAGTTTCCATCTTTGTCTCAAGTTACATCTTCACTTGGGGCCTGCAGCAGAAAGAAAGCTTGGGCAGGGAAGGGGTATGCTCAGCTTTTTAAACTCTCTTTGCTTGTCCTTTCCTACTTTGTTACCCAAGACTTCTGATTGGCAGAAAGGAAGAGAGACTTGGAGTAATAAAGTGTTTACTCTGCAAGCCAAAAACTAGGAGACAACACACACAAGTGACAGAGGATTTGTATCCAGACACATTTTCTTAATTCCTGGGAAGGAAATAATATGCAAAAGACTAACAACTACTCAAAAACTGAGAAATAGACAAGAATAATCACCTTACCAGAAATGAAACATAGATGGCCAATAATCATATAAAAAGAGAATGAGGCAGAAGACATGAATAGACACTTTTCCAAGGAAGACATCCAGATGGCTAACAGACACATGAATAGATGCTCAACATCACTATCAGGGAAACACAAATCAAAACCACGAGGAGATACCACCTCACACCCATCAGAATGGCTAAAATTAACAACACAAGAAACAACACGTGTTGGCGAGGATGCAGAGAAAGGGGAATCCTCTTGCACTGTTGGTGGAAATGCAAACTGGTGCAGCCACTCTGGAGAGCAGTGTGGAGATTTCTTAAAAAAACTAAAAATAGAACTACTCTATAATCCAGCAATTGCACTATTAGGTATTTACTCAAAGGGTACAAAAATACAGATTCAAAGGGGTACATGCACCTCAATGTTTATAGCAGCATTATCAACAATAGCTAAACGATGGAGAGAGCCCAAATGTCCATCAAGTGATGAATGGATAAAAAAGATATTGTGTGTGTGTGTGTGTGTGTGTGTGTGTGTGTGTGTGTATACACACACACACATATATATATGTATATACACACACACATACATTGCATATATATATGCAATGTATATATACACACGTTGTGTGTATACACACACACACACACACACACACACACACACACACAATGGAATATTACTCAGTCACCAAAAAGGAAGAAACCTTGCCATTTGTAACAATGTGGATGGAGCTAGAATGTATTATGCTAAGCAAAATAAGCCAATCAGAGAAAGACAAATACCATATGATTTCACTCATATGTGTAATTTAAGAAAAAAAACAGATGAACCTATGGGAAGGGGGGGAAGAGAAGAGAGGGAAACAAACCACAGAGACTTTTAAGGATAGAGAACAAATTGAGGGTTTATGTAAGGATGTGGGTGGGAAATGGGCTGATGGGTGATGGGTACTAATGAGGGCACTTGTTGTGATGAACAATGGTGTTGTGTATAAGTGATGAATCATTGAATTCTACTCCTGAAACCAATATTGCACTATATGTTAACTAACAAAACTTAAATTTAAAAAAAAGAGAGAGAATGAAAATTGGTGTAACCACTTTAGAAAATAATTCATCATGGGGTGTCTGGGTGGCTTGGTCAGTTAAGCGTCCAACTCTTGGTTTCAGCTCAGATCATGATCTCATAGTTTGTGGGTTCAAGCCCCACATTAAGCTCCATGCTGACAGTGCAGAGCCTGCTTGTGATTCTCTCTCTCTCCCTCTCTCTGTCCATCCCCTGCTCGTTCTTTCTCTCTCTCTCTCTCAAAATAAATAGAAAATAATTCAGCAGGGCCTAACTAAATTAGAAGGCTTACATGCACTATGAGCCATCAACTGCATTCCTGGACAAGTACTCTGGAGAAGTGTTTGCAAATGTGCTTTAGGAGACATGAACAAAGGTATTCATTGCAACCATATACGGAGCAGCAAAAATGTTGAAAAATCCAAATGCTTACTGATTAATAGGATGGATTGGTTGTCATATATTAATACCACACATAGTATTAATAATATACTATGCAATGAAAAAGGAAAATTACAATTACAAGCATTAAAATGGATGGATCTCAGAGTGCCTGGGTAGCTCAGTTGGTTGAACAGGTAAGTGACTGACCGATTTAGGCTCAAGTCATGATCTCACAGTTGGTGGGATCAAGCCCCACCACAGTATCTGTGCTGGCAGTGCAGACCCCACTTGGGATTCTCTTTCTCCCTCTCTCTCTGCCCCTCTCCAGCTCACGTGCTCTCGCTCTCTCGCTCTCTCTCTCTCAAAATAAATAAACTTTAAAATGGATGGACTCTCAAAAGCCTCATGTTGAGTTCAAAAATAAAACAACACCATAAATGTATAGGAATGCCTACACATAGAGTACAGCCATGAAGAAAAGCAAGGGAATGTTATGTACACAATTTCTGATGATGATTCACACAGAGAGGGAGGGAGAGACACATATTCCAGAAAGAGCAAACATGAGCTTCAAGACATTGATATTGTCCTATTTGGTACACTGTGTTGGCAAGTATATGAATGTTCCTCTTCTTAATTCTTTTAAATTACATGTACATATTATTTATAATGTTTTAAAAATATATTTATCAATTTTTAAAGTTTGCAAAAGGAAAACAAGGAAAGGAAATAATCTAAATAATCCAGGTTGATCAAGTTTACTGAATCAATAATGATTTAATTCTCCACTTTTACAAGTGTAGGCACAAATTCTCAAGTAAGCTCAAGGGAGATGATAAAGAAAAAGAATGAGAAGAAAAATATATTTTAAAAAACTAACAGAAAAGAACAGATTGTTACATTTTGTCCAAGACTTAGATATTTTTAAGTACATAATGACCCTCTGGGTCATGTAACTCAGAAACTTATACAACATCTCACATAACACAGAAAGAAACTATGCAGAGTGGTCATCAGGATTTTTTGTGAACACTCCAGTGAAAAAAACTACCATCTTACGTTGAATTAAGTGGAGTCACTCTCTACCGCTGTTCATACTCCCTGATCCTTTATGACTAATGTCCTGTGGTCAACAGAAGACCACAGCCTTTGGCAACAGGCAGAATGTTTACTCTAGTCCTGCTACACACTTTTGTGACCTTAGGCAAGTTCTTCTATCTCTCTGTGCCTCTTTTCCGTCATCTGTAAAGTGGGAGTAATGCCTAAATTGCAGGCATTAGGTGGGAAGGTTAACTGGCACAGTGCACATATGGTAGAAAGTGCCAAAGTGCTTGTTAGGGATAAAGAACTGACAGCCATTACCCTCATTGTTACCACCAGTATAATCTCACACCACCGTGTGATTGGTAGAAAGAAGCAGATGTTTCTATGAACTACTTTTCATAAACATGGCTTAATATAAACTTGAAACGTTGCTCAAAGCATCTTTGTAATTGTGTAAATTTTAAAAACTTCAAGTACATATATATATATATATATATGTACACATACACACACACACACACATATATACACATATGTATATATGTGTGCGTGTGTGTGTGTGTGTGTGTATACACTGAATTACTAGTTACTAATGCAGACTGTATAAAAATCTTGCTATATTTATATGTTCATACCCCGAGTATAGTTCGTACCTGAACTAATAAAATGGCGTTAATGGCTGTTTACATAAATTCACAACTCTAAATTAGACCTTTAATTTCTGTAATAAAACAGAAAGTGGCTTGTACAATTTCCCACTTTTATTTTCCTACATGGAATACAGTAGCTCTAACATAATGTATGACTTTGTGAATATTTCCAGGACTGCTGATATTTTATCTAATATTATATCTTATGTTTTCTGATCTCTGACCCTCATTCATACTCCCAGAACCCTCATGAGCAATGCTCACTATGATAACCCTTGGTAGAAGAAGCAGGATTAAATCAAAGTGAAATCATCCATGGCTAGAATATTTTAAAGAGGCCTCTTAGGGTCAGTAGTTATTTTTTCCATGTATATTTCTCCACTTAAAGAATGTTTCTTAAATATTTGATTCATCAGGACTGAAATATATGTTTTATTTTGAAATAGATCACTAGTAAACACTGTAGAATATGAATACGACCCTAAATTCTTCTTAGGTTTTTTTTTTTTTATTTCCACATTGTTCATTATATCAATATATATTCTTACATCCTCTGGGGAACAACAAAACGGAACAACAAGAACACAGGAAAAAAATATGAGACAATACGGCTTTAAAAGAAGACAAAGGTAATTTATTGACAGAAGAAATAGAAAAACATTATTTTTAAATTAAATTGAATCGTTGCCTTAATATTTACAAAAGGTGATGAGCATTTGAAACCAAAAATGGATATACTTTCTTCAAGGGAAGAAAAAGAAATATTAGAGAGAATCAGGAGAATACTAGATTATAAGGAATTATAACACATTAGGAGCAAACACAGGACAGTTGTGATAGAAATGGTAGATGGGAGAAAGGATTTAAATAGTCAGTGTAAGCAAATAAGGAAAAGGCATTACTTAGCAAAAAGAAACTTCACCATCCTAGCACAAAGAAGGCCATAAAATCCCTTGGGTAAGTTTTAATTTACCCAAGAGTTGCTACTCAGGGATGATTTTAAAATACCAATGTACCAACTTTCTTTGGGTCCACAACCCAAATCAAATGATTGAGTAAGTCAAACATATAGGATCCCCCACTTACCCGCCAATGGAAAAGCGGCCTCAGCTTCCAACTCACAGCAAGGTCTTCCTGCACCCCAAGTCTCCATTCTTTCTCCCATCCCCACTATCTACCATTGATCCATTTTCCTCTTCAATATCCATACACTGTTTCTAAAATGCAAATTCAACCCTAAGAGTCTCCTGCTTAAAATTCTTTGCTGGTTCACCATTGTCTACAAGCAAAGTCCAGGTAAAGCCAAATGCCCCAATTCAAGATTCTCCTTGATTCTGTCTCTTCCACTCTCCTGTGCTTTCCCTTCTGAAATGGCCCCTGGCCCTCCAGCTAGACTGAAACACCAGCAGCCCTTAAATGCACAGACCTGCCTGCTGGTTGCCTTTGGACCTGCTTTTCAGTCTACCTGGAAGGCCCTTCCTTCTCTTGTCCACCTGAGAACTTTCTCACGCTTCATGATCCAGAATCTCCTGAAAGACAGAAAGCTTGTTTCTCTCTTCTTTTTATGCCCCAAGGACACAGCACAGCATAGTGCCCCGCACCGAAAATAAGATTCTGTAAACGCACATCAGATGCATAGCAGTAGGTAATGTTCAAAGGTTTTATTAACAGGTTTCTCATTGTCTGCTGTTTTCCTTTTCCTAAGGAACTGGGATGTCATGGCTTGAGGCTTCCTACCACTAACATTTCAAAACTGAGAAAGTGACAATGAATAATGGGCTGATACGGAGGAGAGGGGGGAAGGGAGAAAACAGTGAAGCAGGAATGGCTGCCTCTTACTAGTTATGTGATTTGGCTCAAATTACTTAAAATTTTTCAACCCTGATGTCCTTATCAGCAAAATGGTGATACTCGCAGAGGGAACTGTTATGATTACAGAATGTGATTGTGAAAATGCTTGTTTGCTTCTTTGCTTGCTTGTTTGTTTCTAAAGACCTCACCTCTCCTCTACTACTGATTAATTCTGGCCAATGAGTTCCCTCATCTGTGGCCTATTTTTATCCCTTCAAATAGGTCAGGGCTATTATATTATCCTCCCCAGGATTTTGGTATTGCAGTAGCCCTTGAGATCAGAGTCATAGGTAACTGGTAGCATTAAAAGGTTAAGAATTTGTTCTTAATCAAACAGTAAGACAGTAATGGCACTACAAATAGAACCACATTTTTTATATTCTCATTTCCTTCCATGGAAATGAGGATACTTTTCATTTGCTAATGAACTACACGAAGGTCATAGCCATCGTCATGTTGAAATAGACACTCATCAGGTAATGTACTCCAGAAGTGTTTATAGGTGGAATAATTATTCAATCAATCAACTCGCTATTGAGTGCCTACTCTGCACAAGGCATTTTGCTAAATCATGTAACAGGCCCAAAAAAGCATAGACACATTCCCCCATCTCAGAGCCCACAATAAATAACATACACTTTGAAAAAACAAACAATTCTCTCTCATAATACTGTACCTAAAGGATAGCTAAGTAGAATTGCCCATGAAAATATAAATGTTTTTACCAGATGCGGTATATCAATATATTCAATGATCCAGCCTCAAGGAAAATTTTGTGGGATGGCTTAAAATCACATAAGGTAGGTCTAAGCTCAAATCTTCAGCCTGGATTTATTCACTCATTTACACCTTCATTCATTCATTCATTCATTCACTCATCCATCCATTCATTCAACTGTAATGGAATGGCACACTATTTGACAAAATTCCAGGATGTCATAAAAAGTCATGCCTGTCTGGATGTTGAATATGGCAGGGAGAGTCACGGGTTTGGGATTCAAGGTGGCACAGCATAAGAGGGAAACCAGAAAGAAAGAGGATGGGAGGCTGTGAGTGAATAGCACAATCCCTCCTTAGAAGTCCTCAAGGCTTCAGTAAAATTAACAAACTCATGACACCATAAGCATTTTTTGAGAGAAAAAAGCTAAAGATAGGACTTAGGGTTAACAAAGATGGCAAGCTACAATGCAGAAGCAGAGAGAAGGGACCATGAGTAAATAGGACTAGAATTAGAAAGCATTGGAGGAGGAATGCTAGACCTCCAAAGACTATAGATAGCCAAAGAACAGTGAAGCCCTAAGACATCTGGGTTATATGTCAAATATTTAGTAAGCACCTGCTACATTCTAGTCACTGTGGTCAGTGCTGGGAATACAAGGACAAACAGTTCCTGATTTTATAATGGTTACAAACTAGTTGGAGACACATAGGATGTTACAAATGATTACACTATGGCATGGTAAGTGTATTAGACTATTTCTATGGCCTAAATGTTTATGTCACCCTTAAAATTCATATGTTGAAATCCTGATTCCCAAGGTGACAGTATCAGGAGGTGGGGCCTTGGGAAGTAATTAAGTCATGGAAACTCTTGTGAATGGGACTATTGCTGTTATAGAAAAGACCCCACAGAGGTCCCCAGCACCTTCAGCTATGTGAAGACACTGAAAGACAGCCATCTATGAATCAGGAAGCCCTTACCAGACACCAAATATGCCCATACCATGATCTTGGATTTCCTAGCCTCCAGAACTATGAGAAATAAATGTTGTTTATAACCCACCCAACCTGGGGCATTTTGTTAAGGCAGCCCAGATGGACTGAGACAAATAGAGACAGTGTGATGTGTACATGAACATGAAGGAGAAATGACCAAGTCCTCACTAGACAATATCTAAAGAGAACAGGCTCTGGAGGGAGGGAGTAAGAGAGACCGAGGTTGAAATCCTAACCCCTCCATATAGAGTCTCCATCACTTTGGGAAAATTAAACTCTTTGGCCTCAGAGTCTTCCGGTGTAAGAATGGGAAGCCTCCACAGAGTTGTAGTGAAAGTAAAGAGGGATGATGTATTTGAAACACTTATCATAGTGCCTAGCGCATGGTAAGCATACACTAACTGTTTGCTATCATTATCACTGTCTTCATTGATATTATTGTTAGTGTTGCTTTTGTTAAGCAGAGACCTAAAGGATAAAGAACAGTAAGCTAGTCAACAAACAAGAAGAAACTATTCCAGTTAGGAAACAGTATGCAAAATCACAAACCCAAGAAAGAACATGGTGTGTTCAAGTAACTAAAAGAAGTTCATTATGGCTGGAGTAAAAAACGAGATGCATTGAGACAAAATGATTCTAAAGTAGCAAGCTTGAACCATCAGATTTCCATTGTCAAAATGTGTCTCATTACTAAGAGGGAGGTCCCATTAACGCTTCCCAAACCTAAAGAGATGTCACTGAAGGTGCAGAGTGATGGACTCCTTTGAAGAATATTTTAGAACTTGGGAATTAGAGATGGGGTGGGGAGAGAGGGTGAAGCAGTCAAGGATAACTCCAAATTTCTGGTTTGAACAAGGATAGTAGCATCATTCCTTGAGAGAGGGAACACTGGAGGGAGAGAATCTCAGGAGACCATCTTAGGAGAGATGGTGGGTTCATTCTGGTTGTATTGCGATGGGCGTGTCTAAGGGATCTCCAGGTGGGAACATCTAGTAGGTAGGTAGATATATAGGCTGGAAGCTCAAGAGAGATAGCTGTTTGAGAGTCATCAGAGAAAATAGATGATAATTAAAGCCAAGAGAGTACTTGAAACCACCCAGAGAATATGTGCAGAGCAGGAAAAGCATCCTAAGTAGACAATGAAAAGTAACACCATTTAAGAAACAGGTAGATTTTTTAAAAAAGACTACGGATTATGTGAAGGAAGACACTTTCTAGAATACCATAATATCAGAAGAGTAATTTTCTTTTGTATGCAAACCACATCTTTAAAGTAAATGAAGAGTACTCTTTCTGACAACTTTGTGGAAAGTTTCCACCCCTGTGAAATTACTTGCTAATATTTACAGAGTGTTTATCAGGTGCCAAACACTGTGCTAAATACCTTACACAGGCCTTTTCATTTGATCCTCACTGTTAGAAAAATGAAGACATTTTGGCTTAGTAAAAATACAGAAATTGCCACAACCAGTAAGTCTTAGAGCTCAAATCCAAATCCAGGAATTTGACTGTAGAGGCCACACTCCTAATCAGTTACGTAATTCAATAGCTGTCAATGTTAGGGTTGGATGGTACCTCCCAAGTCATCTAGCTCAAATCTCCAAGTCAGAGGAGTATCCCCTCTACTATAAATTCAGATAATCCAATTTATGATACAAACAAAATACCTCAAAAGACATCTCCTTTGTTGTTAAAGAAATAGGTTTCCTTGTCTAGAGACAAAATTGCCCCCATCTAGCTTCTACTCTTCGGAACCAGAAAACAAAGGAAATTAGGTATGAAAAATGAAGCAAACAACCGTAAAAGCCACTACCAGGATATCAAAGCTTGATAAAATAGTACAAAAGGAAATACAGATAAAATTTTGAATTGTGATACAAATAAAAATTCTAAATAAAATAGTAATTTAATTGGATCCACAAGAACTATGACAAGTAGGGTTAAGTCCAGGAATACACAAATGATTCAACAACATAATTGCATCAAAAAATTAAATGAGGGGTGCCTGGGTGGCTCAGTCCGTCAAGTGTCTGACTCTTGATTAGGCTCATGGTTTGTGAGATCAAGCCCCCACATTGGACTCTGTGCTGACAACACAGAGCCTGCTTGAGATTCTCTCTCTGTCCCAACCCAACACTATTTCTGTCTCAAAATAAATAAACTTAAAAAAAATTAAAGGAGAAAACCCATATGATTATATTGATAGATTTTGAATAGATGCTTGAAAAAAATCAGCAATTATTTCATTAAGAATTTTAAATATAAAAGAAATAGAAGGTTGTTATTTGCAATAATGTGGATAGAGCTAGAGTGTATTATGCTAAGCAAAATAAGTCAATCAGAGAAAGACAAATACCATATGATTTCACACATATGTGGAATTTAAGAAATGAAACAGATGAACATGGGGTGGGGGAAAGAGACAGGCAAACCATAAAACAGATTCTTAACTATCAATGCCAAACTGAGGGTTGCTGGAGGGGAGGTGGCCAGGGAGATGGGTTAAATAGGTAATGGGTAGTAAGGAGGGGACCTATTTTGATGAGCACTGGGTATTGTATGTAAGTGATGAATCACTAAATTCTACTACTGAAACTAATATTACATTAAATGTTAACTAACTAGAATTTAAATAAAAACTTAAAGAAGAAAAAAATAAAATAAAATAGAAGCATATATATTGAACTTCCAATGATATTAAAACTAGGTGAATTTGACAATACATGGAAAACATTATTAAAACATATTCAAAAATTTTAAAACACTTGCATATTAAAAAATAATAATAGGGGTGCCTGGGTGGCTCAGTCGGTTAAGTGCCCAACTTTGGCTCAGGTCATGATCTCCTGGTTTGTGGGTTCGAGCCCTGCGTCGGGCTCTGTGCTGACAGCATAGATCCTGGAGCAAATCTGTCTCCCTCTCTCTCTGCCCCTCCCCTGCTCATGCTCTGTCTCTCTCTCTCTCCTTCAAAAATAAATTTTAAAAAAACATTAAAATTTTTTTAAAAATAATAATAATAATAAGGGTGACTGGGTGGCTCAGTATTTTAGGCGTACAACTCTTGATTTCCACTCAGGTCATGATCTCATAGTTTATGGGTTCAAGCCCCACATTGGGCTCTGCATTGACAGTGTGGAGTCTGCTTAGGACTCTCTCTCCCTCTTTCAGCCCCTCCCCTGCTCATGCTCTGTCTCTCTCTCTTTCTCTCTGTCTCAAAATAAATAAATAAACATTAATTTTTTTTAAATACTGATAATAAAATAAAATAAATAGAAGAAAATTACTTAAATGTGATACAGACTATTATTATAAAAGCCAGTACAAAAATCATAATAAATGGCTATATGTTTAAATCATTTTTACCAAAATTAACAATAAGACAGAGATGATACCAACCTCTGCCAGATTTCACATTGTTTAGAAGATTTTTCACTTACTCAACAAAATAAAAAATATCAAATAATTAGTATAAATATTAGAAAAGAAATAATAAAATTTCATTACTGGGCCCATGAAACTGTGGTATTAAGCTATAATAATAAGAGAATTGGGGAATCTGTTTTGATGCAGGATAAATACACTAAAATCAATTGTTTTGGTCTACACTACCAGTCACTAATTATCACTTGAACTGGTAGAATATTCCTTTCACGATAGCAATAAAAAATATAGGGGTGCCTAGGTGGCTCAGTCGTTTAAGCATCATACTTCAGCTTAGGTCATGATCTCTCAGTTCACGGGTTTGAGTCCCGTGAGCTCATGGAGCTCATGTCGAGCTCCGTGCTGACAGCTCAGAGCCTGAAGCCTGCTTCGGATTCTGTGTCTCCCTCTCTCTGCCCTTCCCCTACTCTCTCTCTCTCTCTCTCAAAAATAAACAAAACAATATTTTTAATAGCAATAAAAACTATAACTTACCTAAGAATTAAACAAGAAAGATAAATGACCAAAATGCAGAAAGCTACAACAGACCTTATTAAAAGATATAAGAAAATAACTGAGTAGAAAGACAGACCGTGTTCTTGGGGTGGGAAGACTTGGTCTCATAATGTGGTCAGTCCTTACCAAATTTAATGCAACTTCGATTGCAATTTGTTTTCTAAGAACTGAGAGAAATTACTTTATACAAAAAGTAAATGATACAGCAATAAAAAGCAATAAAATCTCTACTATAAAATCATTATTAAAATAAAATATGCTGTACCTATCAAAACTATAAAATGTATTAAAAACTATTATAATCAAAAAAGTATAAATTTGCACAAGGATAAAATATAAAAGTGAAAGTAGAGAGTCAAGAAATATATCTAAGGTCACTATAAGAATTTAATGTAATACAAAATTGGCATTTTCATTCACTGGGGGAAAGGGCAAGGGTTTTTGGTGCTGATGTTAATCTGAAACGAACTTAGAGTCCAATTCATATGCAAAAATAAATTTCATATGAATTAAGATCATGTAAAAAGTAAAATTATACTAAATTAAAACAATTTTTTTTATAACCTTGGAATGGTAGAGAAATTCTTAAGTAAGGCAAAACCTAGAAGCCATAAAGGAAGAGAAACATCATTTGCTTACATCTTTTTTTGTAATTATGTGACCAGAGATATCATCAACAAAAAGCCAAAATACAGACTAGAGAAAAACATTTGTAATTCGTAACACAGATAACGGGTGCAGTGGGCATCTATCATTTGTGGTGCCTAAATTCTTTTGACTATTTACCTTACATTTTGATAGCTTACCATGTTATGAACCCATCTTCAGAAACCCTACTTTCCTAGCCCCACGGCAGTGGGCCACAGCCATGTCACCTGGTGCAGCTTGCCTGAGTCTTAAGATCCCAAACCAAACCACCTGAGAGTTTAAATGATTTTGTGGGAAATGGGCTACAGCAGAGGCCACAGCTGTAGTAATCAAGGTTCTCCTCAGGCCCGTTCTTCTTTTTTTTTTTATTTTTTTTAATGTTTTTTATTTTATTTTTGAGACAGAGAGAGACAGAGCATGAGCAGGGGAGGGTTAGAGAGAGAGGGAGATACAGAATCTGAAGCAGGCTCCAGGCTCTGAGCTGTCAACACAGAGCCCAACGCGGGGCTCGAACTCACAGACGGTGAGATCATGACCTGAACCGAAGTCGGAAGTTCAACCGACTGAGCCACCCAGGCGCCCCTCAGGCCCGTTCTTTAATGCCTATGTTGCGTGTTGTTCCTGGGAACTCGGGCTCAAGCCTGTTTCTCAAGCCTTTCCGCTGATTCTGGGAACTTACTCAATATCCTTCAACAAATTACTGACTGCCTGCACTAACCAGTTTCCATTGTTATCAGGTGAAAGCTCTAACTAATGCAAAAGGTTAATATCCCTGATACAAGAAGAAGTTTCTACAAATTGATTAAAAAGAAAAGACAACTCAGACATACATGGGAGAAGGACATAAATAGGAAACTCATGTAAGTAAATAAATAAATAAATACATACATACATACATACATACAGACACACATACAGACATACCTAGCACATGTCCTCATGAATGCTGAGGACATTCAAATTTAAACAATGGGATAGACACCTCCTTTTTACCCATTATATTGGCAAAAATCACAAAGAACAATAGGATCCTGTGTTGATGAAGTCACCCTCATACATTGCTGATAAATATTTCCATATCCTTGCAACAATCTGGCCATTGTTATAAAGATATCCTAGACAGGGGGATTTATTCTTGAGAAATGAAAGGTGTCGTACATAGGACATATGTAGAAAGATGTTTGTTGCAAGATTTTCTTGTAATGTCACAAAGCAACTAGATTGCCTACTGATAGAGAAATAGTTGAATGAACTTGACTTTATCCATTATGGAGTTTTATGTTACTTGTATCATCAAGTTTACAACAACAAAAATCTACTAATGTGTTCTAATACATATGCTAGGATGCATAATAAGTTGATTAGTATGAGCACAGAGAGAAGTGCAATTCAGAATGACCAAAATGTAGGGCAGGTGATCAAGGTGAGGAGGAAGGGGTGGAAAAGGGGGAGAGAAGGTGAGAAAAGGTACATCCCATTCAGTGGAATTCACATGCTATAATTATAACTGATAGTGTAAGAAAACAGAAACAAGAAATTGAAAACATTAGCAATTTGTGTTGGGGTTTTCTAATATTGTAATGAGGTCTTATAAAGTTATCAAAGAAAAAGCAATTATACAATAATCTGTATAGCGTGATCTCATTTTGGGGAAAAAGTATATGTAATATCACCTTCTCTAGTTACCACAGAAAATTATTATTATCTGGAGTGCATAGTGAGGAGTTTATTGTTTTTAGTATTTAAACATAGTTGACACACAATGTTACCTTAGTTTCAAGTGTACAACGTAGTGAATCAACAACTCGACATGCTATGCCATGTTCCCCACAGGGGTGGTTACCATCTGTCACCAGACATCGCTATTACAATACCATTGACTGTGTTCCTTATGCTGTACCTCTTATCCTCGTGGCTTATTCATTCCATAACTGGAAGCTTATATCCTCCACACCCTTTCACCTATTTTGTCCATCCCCCACCCCCTTCCCTCTGGCAACTATCAGTTTGTTCTCTGTAATTATAGGTCTGAATCTTTTTTGTTCATCTATTCATTTATTTTGTCTTTTAGATTCCATATACAAGTGAAATCATATGGTATTTGTCTTTCTTTAACTTACGTAGCATAATACCCTCTAGGTCCATCCATGCTGTCTCAGATAGCAAGATCCCCTCCTTTTTTATGGCTGAGTAATATTCCCTTGCATATATATACATTTCCCATCTTCTTTACCCATTCATCTATCAATGAACACTTGGGTTGCTTCCATATCTTGGCTATTGTAAATAATGCTACAATAAGCATGGGGGTGCATATATCTTTTCAAATTAGTGTTTTCATTTTCTCTGGGTAAATACCCAGGAATGGTATACTGGATCATATGTTTCTGTCTTTTGAGGAACTCACATACTGTTTTTCACCATAGCTGTTCCAATTTACATTCCTACTAACAGAGCATGTGGGTGGAAATGAGGAGCTTATTAATCTTTGCTTTCTCCATCTCTGCATTGTTAGATGGGGTACAAAAATCAAATAATGCTTTTGTAATTTTTTTAATCTAGAAAAATGAAAAGGAAAAGAGAAGAAGGAGGCCAGAAAAGATGGAAGGAAGGAGAGATAGAATAGGATGGAAGGTGAAGGGGAAGATTCTAAACTGAAGATGGAAACTTCACGTTAGTGTTATTCTGTCTACGTAGATTTTCCTAACCAAGGTGGACCAGATAACTCTCCTGTGTGTCCCTATAACGTTCTGTACTCACCACTTCTGTTTCAAGGAGAACATTACACGAGAAGGGCTTTCCCACTTCTCTATATTCCCTCGAATGCATAGAGCTCTACCTTATGCACCCCCACATCTCCTGAAGTAAGCACGGTTCCTGTCACAAAATAAATGCTGAATATTTTTAGCAGAGATGGTAATATATTTAAAGTACTAGAGGCAAACAATGAGCAGCCAATAAATGTTCATCACCCTTTGTTCTCTAAATGGTCTCTCATATTTATAAAGATTATTTTTATAAAATCCAATACCTTTATTGCTCAAAATAACTTTTATTTATCCTTCGATTTTACCTGAATGAAAATAAGATTTATTCAAAACCAAATGTTATGAGGCTAATCAAAGCATCTGAGTAAAATTATATTCAAATGGGCAAAAACTTATTCTATTTTCCAAGTGCTTAGAAAGAACGCAATGTGTACATGAAATGAGTAGAACGGAATTTGGCCTCTCCCAGGCGCTCAGTGAGTGTTTAATCTGAATCTAAAACACAGCAGATTGCATGTGTAGTTTAGCTTGAGCGACGCACACAGTGGACACACTTTGGGAGTCTCCTGATTAGGGTTGGCAATGTTAATGCAGCATAAATAGCACTCAATCGCTAAAGGGATGTCAGAGAAGTTGAGGACTTTTAAAAACTAAAAGAATTTCTATGACTTTGCAATGTAATTAAAACAATAAAATTTTCCAAGTATGGATTTTAAAGTTCTGTGGAAACTCGAGTAAACTGCAGAGAGGAGGCACATCTCACAGTTCCCTTACCAAAGGAATTTTCTCCTTTGCACTGAAATGAGCTGCTGGTGAACGAAAGAAATTAAAACAAATCTGCTTTTGAAAGAACATAAGCCTAACAATTATCAGTAAAGTAACAATAATAGTAACAATAATACGAGCTATAATTTCAAGACACCAAGATTTTAAGAAGATACCAAATGCTTTGCAAGGCTTCAAACCAATCTTATCCCAGCACAAGCTGCCTTTGAAACTCATGACTTATGAGTGAGGAATTCATGCAGGGTTTTGGTTCAATGGGAAATAGCAAGTGGGTGAGTGGATAGATGTGACTGAAAGTCACATTCTTAACTTGTGTGTCATCTGTGAAGAAACAGAAGAGGAAAGTCCAATGACAGGTGGAAGAAGCAGGGTAGATGAGAGCAGCCCATTGTTTAAAGTTGGACAGCGCAATGTTTTACCACACCTACTTCTACCCAAGAAGGTAATGAACATGGTTCATGGCCAGGTCATGACACATTTCCTTGTCAGTGATACATTAAAACCAGACAACATTTCTTTTGCAAAACTTCGATATGACACTACCTCTAGGTAATTTAATATACACTGAGTTTTGTCACAGCTTGCTCACCATCTTGATCAAACACAAGACTTAAATAAGGTATAATAAAATAATTAAGATGAAGGTAGTGAATGAATGCTGTTGATTTCCTTCATTCCAAAATTGGACCCATGAACTTAATGCTTTTCCCCATCAAATTGTACCATGCTGAAAGTCAAAGTGAGATGCGATCAGTACCCACATAGCTTCTAAGTGCTTTGATAAGGCTTTATCAATGCCATTTATTTTTCTTAGAATGAAGCCATTACTTTAGCAATGCAGAAAGCATCATTTCATTCCAGTATCATACACACACAAATTGAAATAAAACTTGGTTCCTCTTCTTCCAGAATTTGCAAACATGACGTTGTCAAACGGGAGGAGGCAGCTACCTGCTTTCAGGAGTTGCAAATCTTCTGTGCTCAGGCAGGCCACATGATGTCTCCCATTTATTTATGTTTTTCCCTAATTAAAGGATGCCCCTTTCTGCTGCAATAGATAGTTTAGATTTTTTAATATTGTTAGTGTTGAGAGATAAACACTTTGGTACATATTGGAGAGTAATAAATTGTGTTGAACATTGATAAACTAACGCAATTACCAGCAAGGTCAGAGAGTCAGCTAATTTAGAAATATCAGTTCTAGGATTTTGAGTTGTCCCCTGGAGAGCTGCAGCCACTTTATTACAGCAGGGGGGTGAGGAGAAAATGGTACATTACGATTGATCTTTTGATCTAATTGTGGAACTCTGCCATTCCTCGTTTGACCAAAAATGCTTACCTAGCAAGAGAAAACATAGCACAACTAATTGAGGACTATCCCTTATACACCAGACAAAGTAACAGAATTCTGGGAAGTAAGGGACAAATCGTACTTGATATTATTGGCAAGAGCCTGTTGTCACTGACATGCATATTTGAGTCTTTTTTGCAATGTCTTTTTTTTTAATGTTTATTTATTTTTGACAGAGAGAGACAGAGACAGAGCATGAGTAGGAGAGGGGCAGAGAGAGAAGGAGACACAGAATCAGAAGCAGGCTCCAGGCTCTGAGCTGTCAGCACAGAGCCCAACGAGGGGCCCGAACTCATGGACTGCGAGATCATGACCTGAGCCAAAGTCAGATGCTCAACCAACTGAGTCACCCAGGTGCCCCTGCAATGTCTTTTAAATCATAATTCCAAATCTAATTCGATAGTTCCAACCACCTTAGGGGGGAAAAAATTCATTTTTGCATCCATCACCTTTGCTGGTAAAATTGTAACAAAACTTAGATGAATGACATGTTTGGTGCCCTTCTTTCAATACGGGACTTAAATCAGCTGTAAATGTACTAGTTTTCAAAAGATTTTCAGTCCTGGGAAAAGTTTGACTACCCTTATGTATTCATCAATATTTCTCACTTTGTCTATCAATAACACAAAGAATGTGCACTGCCTAACATACCTAAAGATAATTTATTCTAGAACATATAAATTCATTCTAGAACGGTAAGTCTAATTTCCTATTTTCATTAATATTGTTACTCTTAACATGATTTGGTTTGACTAACCCAGTATCTATCAGGTCCTGGGCCTTTAGGAATAGGGCAATTTGACTTATTGTGTTAAAGTCAAACTGTGAATGTCCTGATTTGAGGGCCTAAATAGAGTTCAATTGAAATAAGATTCCTGTTTCGCTGGCAGGCACATCATAGACACCATCAAATTGTATTATTTGGGAAAGCTATTTCAAATGTAGTCTCTTTTAATATGTGATCCCAAGGAGTTTCTTGGGAAGCACTGAAAAATGATTAAAGGGTGTATATGCCGCATCCTGGGAAGGCATGGAATTGAGCAGCATTTTGAAAGCTGACATTTTCAAACAGGGCAATAACCAAAGTATCTTAAAACACAGCCCTAGTATTTGCACACAAGCCTATAAATGATTTTCAACTTGCAAATTCTAATAATATAATAAGGTTGGGTTGTATCTGAAAACTTTCCCCTTGGGTGTTATATTTCCCAAACAAAAACCCTTTAATACATGACTTTCTGTTCAAATGGTTATAAGACAACCAGAAATACAAGTAAAAGCAGTGATATTGTTTACTACAATTCCAATTTCAAATGGAATCAAGTTTTCTGAATGGTAAGGTAATTAACAGGAAGGAAAATTTTCTAAGAAGCTGAGTGGCGGGAAAAGGCATCGCTGTTAAGTGATCATAGATGATACTTTCAGTTCTTTGCCAAGGTTCAACTCTGTGCCTGTACTTTTCAAACCCTCAAACATGTCTTGCAAAATCCAGAGCCTTTCCAACTTCATTAAGTTTCCCTTCTACACCCTCCACTGCTGTGAATTTAACTCTATTATTGAGTACTTAAAGCCCACTGAAGGATGTTAATATTTTAAAAACAGGGTCCTGAGAATACAGCTCGAATGTTTACAATTCTGTTCTGCGGCAGCAGATTGTACTAATGTACGTAGCAAATAAGCGATGTCAGATTGATGCAGGCGGCCCAGCTGTCTGCCCTTTGTCTGTAGGTTTAATTCCCAGAAAGGGACTGGGGTAATCCCTTTGTGATACAATCAGCTCTAGGGGTTTAGCAACTTATATTACATTATTGAAAGGATGAGGAGCTGATGATGGCTGATAACACGAAGATTGCATTAGGCAGAATATTAGCCCAAACACCACTGAGCTGCTGAGCCACTTCTATTGCTAGAACATTATACACAGTTTTTGTTTTTCAAAAACAAGTTGAATTTCTCTTTGGACAAGTCTAAAGTAGCTTGGCTAGGAAGGGAGTCCATATTTAGACTCCGTGAAGATGAGTTATCTTCCATAAAGAAGATAACTTGCACAGAAAATGGGTAACAGAAAAAATTTGGAATAGAGAGTACATTTACATAATGTATTATATATTATATAAATTACATGTATCATACATATATATTATATACACATACTATAATAAAATACAATGTTACTTTGTAAAGTAGTCACATAAACCAATAGATTTGCCATAAATGATACCATGATTTAAAATACACATTGTGGGGGCACCTGGGTGGCTCAGTCGGTTAAGAGTCTAACTCAGCTCACTATTCGTGAGTTCAAGCCCCACTTTGGGCACTGTGCTGACGGCTCAGAGCCTGGAACCTGCTTCGGATTCTGTGTCTCCCTCTCTCTCTGCTCCTCCCACTGCTCACATTCTGGCTCTCTCTCGAAAATAAATAAACATTAAAAAAAATTAAGATACACATTGTGAAAGGATTTCCACCAAGTTACAACTTTGTCAATTATACTTCAATAAAGTTGGAATAAAATAAAATACTGGCTGCCTTTAATTTCGTAAAGTTGAAACAAACTTCACTTCTTTTGAGACTGACATCATGAGATAATGTGTCTTTCCTCTAACAGATTTCTCATCAACAAAGATATTTCTGCCTTGATTTTCTGAGGGGAAGCTATGGCATGTTCTCTGAGTTAGTTAAGCAGTACTGTGTGAGATCTTAGATCTTATCAAGAGTGGGCACTTCAGAATTTCTGGAAGCAATCTCTTTCCTAACAGCCAATACTACTTTTCTACAAAACAGAAATCCCTCAAATAGATTGTTTAATTGGCTTTAAAAATTATTTAGGACATATTTTTCATTAAAAAATTACCTTAAATTGGTTTTTGAAAAATTGATGAGTTTATATGATGATTATCAATGTGTTCATCCATTCAGAGATACTGCCAAGTGAACTGCTCAGAATGAAAATAGCCCAGAGATAGTATCAGTCACTTCTGGCAGTGAGGTAATGTTTATTTTGGGAATTTATTCTAGAGAAAGTAGGGAGAGAAAAGAAGTGAACTGGACCTCTGTCCCCAGAATCTCTGCCTAATGGCCCATCCAGTGCTGCTAATGGGTAGAAATCCAAAGTGGGTTTACTTTGCAAAGGCAAAGGCTTTGAATTTTTTATTCTCTTCCTCCTTGAAGATGAGGCATCGTCCCTTCAGTCAAGAGTTTGGGATCTTCCTGTTCAGTATCAAGTCTAATCATATTTGCAAATAAATAAACTGGCATGCCTTTCCTCCATTTTCTTATCCAAAACCTGATATCACATTCTTCAGTCAGGATGAAAAAAAATATCTTACTACTGTTAATAACTTACACAACCGTTTCTCAGTTTAGACCCTTAGGACATAGATGTTTTGTGATTCATAAGTAAAAGCAAGCATCTCTTTGTTTTGAATATTTTTATTAACTTGGTTTTTTTTTAAGTAGATTTTATTTTTTTGGAGCAGTTTTTGATTCACAGCAAAATTGAGCAGAAAGTCAGAGCTCCCATATACTCCTGCCCTTTCGTACACACAGCCTTCCCCGCTTTCAACACCAGAGTGGTATGCTTGTTACAGTCTATGAACCTACACTGACTTATCATTATCACCCAAAGTCCATATTCACATTAGGGTTCACTCATGGTATTGTACATTCTATGGGTTTTCACAAATGTATAATGACATTTATCCATCATGTGGTATCTTACAGAATAGCTTCACTGCTCTAAAAACCTTCTGGGGTGTGCCTATTTATCCCTCTCTCCTTACTAACCTCTGAAAACCACTGATCTTTTTTACTGTCTCCCTAGTTTTGCCTTCCCCAGAATGTCATAAAGTTGGAATAATACAGTATGTAGCCTTTTTAGATCAGCTTCTTTCACACAGTAATATGCTTTTAAGGTCCCTCCATGGCTTTTCATGGCTTGATAGATCATTTCTTTTTAGCACTGAATAATATTTCATTCCCTGGATGTCCCACAAATTGCTTATCCATTCATCTACTGAAGGGCATCTTGGTTGCTTCCAAGTTTTAGTAATTATGAACAAAGCTTCTACAAGCATCCATGTGAAAGTTTTTGTGCAGAACTAAGTTTTCGGCTCCTTTGGGTGAATACCTGGGAGCATGATTGCTGGATTGCATGGTAAGAGTATGTTTAGTTTTTAAGAAACTGCCAAATGTCTTCCAAAGTGGCTGCACCATTTTACATTCCCACCAGCAACGAATGACACTTCAGTTGCTCCACATCCTTCCCAGTGTTTGCTGTTGCCAGTGTTCTGGATTTGGGCCATTCCAATAGGCATGGAGTGGTATCTCATTGTTTCCCTAATGACAGATGATGAGAGCATCTCTCCACATGTTTATTTTCTATCTGTATACCTTCTTTGGTGAGGTGTCTGCTAAGGTGTAGGCCATTTTCATTTGAGTTGTTCTCTTATTGTCGAATTTGAAGAGTTCTTTGTACATTTTAGATAATAGTCCTTTGTCACATGTCTTTCTGCTATTATTTTCTTGCAGTCTGTGACTTGTCTTCTCATTCTCTTGACATTGCCTTTCACAGAACATAATTTTTTAATTTTAGTCAAGTCCAGCTTATCAATTGTTTCATGGATTGTGCCTTTGGTTTTGTGTCTAAAAAGTCATAGCCATACCCTCCCATGTTATCGTCTAGAAATTAAATTGTTTTGCATTTTATGTTTCCATTTTGAATTAATTTTTGTGAAGGTATTTGTCTAGATTCATTTTTACATTTTCATTATGTGGATGTCCATCACCATTTGTTGAAAAGACTATCTTTTCTCCATTGTATTTTTGTTGCTCTGTTGTAAAAGATCAATTGACCATATTTGGGTTGGTCTATTTCTAGGCTTTCTATTCTGTTCCATCAACCTATTTATCTATTTTTTCACCAATATCAATACCACCAGGACACACTGTCTTGATTAATAACTTTATAGTAATCCTTAAAAAATTTTTTGCCATTAAAAAACTTTATTTTCATTTTTTTTTTACAAAGAATACCCCGCCCTTGGGGTGAAAATATATCTGGTTAAGTACAAAATATAGTTTTTATCACACAAAAAGATAAACATTTAAAACAACAACAACAAAATGAACCCAATTTCAGCCCACATACTTTCTCAGAAAAGGGTGGAGCTCAGTGGTCTGACACAGGACAGTGAACAAAGTGCTAAGGCTGGGGGGGACGGACCAAGTGCTTAAGGGCTGCAGTGAGAGAGGGCTGTCATACCCTTGTCTCATAACACTGCGCAGGACAGGGCTGGGGGCTGTGGTGAAGGCCCGCCCGCTCGGTTCTCATGGCAATGTCTGGAAGCTCTGATCACAGTGTTGGGGGCATCTTGATCTAGAGTTCCTCTTCGGGTGTGGAGAAGTCACAGTGGGCAAGGCTGATAGCAGCAACCCTTCTCACATAAGTAGAGTGTTAGAATTACAGAATTCTGTACACTGGGACAAAGTGTCAAAAGCGAGGAGGAACACCTTTTTCTTTCTTTTTTTTTTTTTCTTTGTCATTGTGCTTATCCCTAGAGACATAGTAGACCAGTTTTTGCTTACATTTGAGATAAGAAAAAGAATTTTTTTTGACAGGACCTAAGTGCTAAGAATCATCACCTCAGGATCAATTCCAAGGAGTCACATGAAAAAAAAACAAAAACCATATTCTCCCATATGAAAATGTTTACAACAGGAGAACACAGTGCAGTAGGCTCTTAAAAATGGCTTTTAAGACCTTTGGTGGGGCATAGTTACAACTGCTTTAAGCCAGATTAAAGTACATTCTAAGCAAATCCTTATGAACTTTTTCTCCTTCAGTATTGTATAGACTATTCTAGATCTTTTACCTCTTCATACAAATTTTTGAATCAGCTTATTAATATCCATAAAATAACTTGTTGGGATTTTGATTGGGATTGCAGTGGATCTATAGACGATCAATTAGCTTCTACTATGTGACAAACTATGTCAAAACTTAGTGGCATAAAACAACAACCATTTTATTTAGTTCATAATTTGGGGGGGCTGGCTAGGCCAATTCTACGTCTGTCTAACATGACTGGAACCAGCTGGAAAATTAATTGGAGGTTGGATGATCTAGAATGGCCTCTCCTCATGTCTGTCATTTTGCTATCTGTCAGT
The DNA here is from genome assembly GCF_028018385.1 of Neofelis nebulosa. Taxonomy (NCBI): domain Eukaryota; kingdom Metazoa; phylum Chordata; class Mammalia; order Carnivora; family Felidae; genus Neofelis; species Neofelis nebulosa. Next base: position 190,799,322 of record NC_080782.1, on the reverse strand, counting down.
GGAGTGATGGTTGGTTAATGGGGCTACATGTTTCACAGTATTCAGTGCACTAGCTTAACTTTCTTCACATAGTCGTACTTGCAGAGTTCCAAAAGCAGTGAGTCCCAGTGTAAGTCCCAATGCACAAGCACTTTCCAAGCCAGTGCTTATGATGTATTTATTAATGTCCCTTTGAGTAAAGTAATCTTATATGCTCAAATTCAAGAAGCAAAGAAATAAACATTACCTTTTGATAGGAACATATGTAAAGTGACCCTGGAAAGAGGCGTGCATACAAGAATGGGAAGAATTTATGGCCATACATATCATATGCTTCTAGGACCTATGACAGACTGAAACAACATTGTAATTGCTGACTCTGGTGCATATGTATTAGTGTTTGTGTCTGCACAGTATCTAACTGCCCTTCCTAGCTTTAGAGAACTCTCTCTTGTGCCAATCACATAGTCTTGGTAGTCTTGGTATCCAATTTGTATTATAGACTTAAGTGATCAAAAGGTACAGAATTCCACTTACAAGATAAATAAGTCCTGGGGATATAAAGTACTAATGGTGATTACAGTTAACAATATCATATTGTATATCTGAAAGTTGCTAAGAGAGTAGATCTTAAAAGTTCTCATCACAAGAAACAAAACTTATAACTATGTGGGTGGTGAATGCTAACTAAAGTTATTGCAGTGATCACTTCACAAAATATACATCTATCAAATCATTATGTTACATACTTAAAATATGTACAGTGATATATTTCAATTATATCTTGATAAACCTAGGAAAAAATTAAATAAGTGCCAAAGTCTTTAGAATGGATTTCCAGGTCCTACATAATAATCTAACCCTTAACCCCACCCCCAGTGTCACTGATCTTGTCACCTCCCATTATCCCGTCCCTAACTGTCCCAACCACATTGGTCTACATGTTGTTCCCCCAAATTCTTTTGTCTCAGAGCCTTTGCACTTTCCATTTTCTCAGTCTGAAACACTCAACACTCTTCCTCCACATACCCACAAGATTTTCTACTATTTTTTCTTCAGTTCTCTGTGAAAAATGTCACATAAAGCCACCTTGAATATCCTATATCAAGTTGCAGCTATGTGTCCAACTCCTGACAGCTTATAACCCTTTACACTGGGGATAGAACATATTTTTCCCATAGCATTTATCATCATCTGACATATATTTACTTTTCTTATTACCTAGAAACAGAATCTAGCCTGTGGTAGGTTCTCAATAAATATTTGCTGACTAAATATATGAAAAACTGAGTGTCTGGATTCTCCATGGCAGTGGCTTATGGAAGCACTCCTACCCTTGGCATATTGTCCCTACCAGATGATAGCTTTGTACCTTCCACATCCTACTTCTTCACACCTCTGAAACTGCCCAAATTTCAAGCATAGTCTTCTAACATCCTTGATTCTGTGATTCTTGATATCCTTCCAATCAATTGCCCTCTTTGTCCTCTAAAATAGCCCGTTGGTTTCTGTTGCTTGCAGCCAAGAATCCTAATTGGCACGCCAATGTTCTGTGACCTCTGTCACTACATGCCCCCAATTTTCTTGCACAACATCCTTCTCTTAGAACCCTCTCAATTCATCAAGTGCAATCAAATAATAGCTACATATGATCTTATACTGGTTTTTATCTTAAGTTGAGTATGGAGTGAGAATGGAAAGTTTCTCTTTTCTAAGTTCAGGAAAGGAAGCACATGACTAACTAACTGTTCTTTGGCTGTAGTTCAAGCTATAAACTAGTAGCCACAGTTTTAAAGCCATCTAAGGCTATCCATCTTAGATTATCTTTAGTACTCCTGAATGTCTGCAATCCCTAAACTCCACACTTTCTCAAACCCACTATAAGTTTACTCTTGGCTTTGTTCAGAGATTTTGCGTTCTACAAATACAGTTCCCTCTTGCATAACAACGAATAAAAAATTATAATAAATGTAGCTTTCTTTCGTATGTATTTGAGTAATGCTCTCTTCCTCTAACAGAAGGCATTTGTTCCTCTACTGAAAACATTTTGTGGCAAAATCATAGTTAATTCAGAAGGTAGTCATCATGTTTTCTACCTTCTTCTCTATAAGAATTAATCAGAAGTTTGGGTAAAATATCCATGGTGTCTTCCAAGCGACCTTAAAGGGAAATGTCATAAACTTCTCAAAAGTCAAAGAGACTTCCAGCTTTGGTCTAGGAGGTAAAAGGTGGAGAAGTTTCCTCCCAACCTAACAACAAGAGAATTCAGATAATCTACAAAATCATAACTTGGGGCGCCTGGGTGGCTCAGTCAGTTAAGCGGCCGACTTCAGCTCAGGTCACGATCTTGCGGTCCGTGAGTTCAAGCCCTGTGTCGGGCTCTGGGCTGATGGCTCAGAGCCCGGAGTCTGCTTCCGATTCTGTGTCTCCCTCTCTCTCTGCCCCTCCCCGTTCATGCTCTCTCTCTGTCTCAAAAAAAATAAAGGTTAAAAAAAAATTTCTTTAAAGAAAATCCATGTGCTCTCCCTAAATGTCCATCAACTGATGAATGGATAAAGAAGATGTTGTTTATATATACAATGGAATACTACTTGGCAATAAGAAAGAATGAAATCCTGACATTTGCAGCAACGTGAATGGGAACTGGAGGGTATTATGCGATATCTCAGTCAGAGAAAGACAGATATTGTGTGTTTTCACTCATGTGGAACTTGAGAAACTTAACAGAAGACCATAGGGAGAGGGAAGGGGAAAAAATAGTTACAAATAGAGACGGGGTGGGGGGAGGCAAACCATAAAAGACTCTTAAATATAGAGAACAAACTGAGGGTTGATGGGGGGGGTGCAGGGGAGAGGAGAAAATGGGTGATGGGCACTGAGGAGAGCACTTGTTGGGATGAGCACTGGGTGTTGTATGTAAGCAATGAATCATGGGAATCTACCCCCAAAACCAAGAGCATGCTGTATACACTGTATGTTAGCCAACTTGACAATAAGTTATATTTTTAAAAATCCATGCTCTCTCAATAACTTTTCAATAAATGCCTGTTCTATTTAAGTCAGCCAGGGTCCCTTTCTATACTTTGAATCTATGAAGAATGAATAAATGGGAAAAGGAGGAAGAATACTCAAAATTATACCACTGAGAAGTCATCCACATTCTGAAAACCTTATATGTAAGTACTCAAATTTCCGACAAAGTAGCAAGTCCAAGTATTTATTGGCTGGAAAATTCATGGTACAAACTTCAATGCAGGCCAGTGGGACTTGTTTAATGCACCAGGGTGCATTATCACGGTATAGTATGTATTACAAGCACCTGCTTCTTTGTCAGGGAAAACAGAGTTAGTTCTTACTTATCTGTAAATCTCAATTTCCTCATAAGATTATTGTGAGGAATAAGTAAGAAAAATGTAAATTACTTAACATAGTGTCAGGCACACATTACATGCTCAATTAATGTTTGTGGAAGTAGAGACGGTAATGGTAAGTTTTGTCTGTTTCTTATACAGAACAGCTAATCTCAAGAAATCCTTAATAAATAAATGAATAAATGGAAATCCTTAAGGACTTGAGTATTTATATATGGGAATATAATGGAAAAGCTCAAACTTAGGAACTTCATGATAAACACAAAAAAAATCTTGTCCCTCAATGTCAGAATAAGGTTTCCAGAATGTGGATGACTTCTCAGAAGTATAATTTTGAGTATTCTTCCCCCTTTTCCTATTTGTTCATGGTAATGGTAAGTTTTGTCTGCTTGTTATACAGAACAGATAATCTCAAGAAACTGGGTTTTCCCCAATTAAATTTATATCTATTTAATAGAAAATATCTCTACAGGGGTGCCTGGGTGGCTCAGTCAGTTGAGCATCCAGCTTCAGCTCAGGTGATGATCTCGCAGTCTGTGCGTTGGAGCCCCGCATCGGGCTCTGGGCTGATGGCTCAGAGCCTGGAGCCTGCTTCGGATTCTGTGTCCCCCTCTCTCTCTGCCCCTCCCCACTCATGCTCTGTCTCTCTCTGTCTCAGAAATAAATAAACATTAAAAAAAATCTAAAAAAAATAATAGGGGTGCCTGGGTGGCTCCGTGTCGGTTAAGCATCCGACTTCGGCTCAGGTCATGATCTCGCAGTTCCTGAGTTCAAGCCCCACATCAGGCTCTGTGCTGACAGCTCGGAGCCTGGAGCCTGTTTCCGATTCTGTGTCTCCCTCTCTCTCTCTGACCCTCCCCCGTTCATGCTCTGTCTCTCTCTGTCTCAAAAATAAATAAACGTTTAAAAAAATTTTTTTAATAAAAAAGAAAAAAAAATATCTCTACAATCTTTTCTGGGAAGCATCTTATTGAAACCAATAAGTTCTATCTAGAACTCCAGTTCAGGTGCCATCTTGCCCAAATTCAGGGAGTGCTATTTACATTGTAGTCCAAAGAAATGGTACTCCCTGGAGTTGTGCAGTATACAGCCTACACCTGTGTATAGCAACTCTGTTTCAACTTTTGATTTTAGCAAATAATACAATGATCATGAGCTAAAACTCCTTTATTTTTTAATCATCTATCTTAAAACAAGCAATAATTAATATAATATCAGAATAGTAAATATAGATTCAATATTTTGTTGCTTGTGTTCTTGTTTTAATTATAGGCATCAAAAAGTATTTTGATTTTCAGAATGTTGGGTGAATACTTGTTAATAAAGCATTTTTTTTGTTCAGATTGAGTAGGACTTGCAACCTTAATTGTATGCCTCTTTATCCAGAGTGGATATTAATTCTATAGGTAGGTTATTGAGCATCTAAAATTTTGTTACTCTCATGAATTATATAACAAGCTTATCATTAACAGAGAAAAACCTCAATTTATAGGCCATGTTAAAAATACAAGATTCATCTGGATTAAAAAATAACTAAATAATACTGTGGTTTTCCCTGAGAAATTTTCATTTGTTAAAAAGAAACTAATGTTCAATTTTGGGAACACATGTTGGAAATCACTTTCTTTATTCTCAGAGGATTTCTAGCTGAATGATGTCTCTTCAAAGGAATATGGAACTCTGGTAGAACTTGTGATGTGATAATCTAAATATGTAATTACGTAGCAGATTCTTCTTTATGTCTGTAAGCAAAGGATTTAATATGCAGTGGAATTCCTTATTTAACACTTTTTAATGGCCTAGTCTAAGCAGTCTTTATTATTTTATCATAATTATCATTATTATACACTTCTATCAGAATTGAAGTTTGGTGAGTCAATGATGGTAGTTCAGAAAATAGGTGCCCTAATCTGTATTTGTGCCAGATTTAGTGGATGGCAGAAAGCAGTGGAGGGAAGGATTGAGGGAAATACCCAGACATAGTGCTCTTAAAAGACATTATCCTTGCTTATATGAGTAAAAATATCAATAGCAGCAGATAATTTGAGCCAATTTATCCCTAAGAATCAAAACCAGAATTTTCTGGAAAAACTTAGTATCCTGCTTACATTTGTCTTTTTGCCTTGTCTTTTTCAATTTGCAATACTTTTATCACCACCTAGGGGCAAGGCAAACAAGCAAGAAGCTCTTTTTTCACCACTAAGTCATTCCTAAATTATATGGTATCTGAATCAAAAAGACATTTATGATTTCAAATGATTGCTTGGCTTTTTTCTTCCAATAAAAGTCAATCTTTTATTATGTATTTCTTCTTTGTCTCAAATATGATTTTAAAATATAAACTGATTTTTGTAATACATGAATATCATCTTTTAGTTTTATCATTGTGTCTCTTCTTATATGTCAACTTGTCAAAAACTTTTCTATTTATTTTGAGCAAATTTCAACTTAAAAGAAGAAGTCTACTTTTATAAATGTTCAGCGCTTAGTCCTTTAAATTAAATCCTATGAAAGACATTTGCAAAGTGTACAATACAGTAACTTTGGATTATACATAATATCAAATCATACTAATAAAGCTCTTTTGATAAAATTATTAAAAAGTAATCTAATTTCAATGGGACATTGAGTGAGGTAATATTCATATTATAGGAAAAGAGAGAAAAGGGAGAGAAAACTATCAGAAGAAATAATGGCTGAAAACTTCCTTAACCTAGGGAAGGAAACAGACATCCAGAGCCAAGAAGTCCAGATAGTTCTAAATAAGATAAACTTGAAGAGATCCACACCAAGACACATATAATTAAAATGTCAAAAGTTAAAGATAGATAATCTCCAAAGCAGCAAGAGAAAAACAAATTATTACATACAAGGGAAACTCTACAAGGCTATTAGCAGATTTCCCAGCAGAAACTGTGCAGGCCAGAAGGGAATGGCATGATAAATTCAAAGTGCTGAAAGCAAAAACCTACCAACCAAGAATACTCTACCTGGCAAGGGTATCATTCAGAAATGAAGGGGAGATATAATTTTCCAGACAAGCAAAAGCTAAAAGAGTTCATCACTACCAAACCAGCTGTACAAGAAATGTTCAAGTGTCTTTAAGCTGGAAATAAATGGCACTAATTAATAACAATAAAATATATGAAAGTAAAAAAATCTCATTGGAAAAGGTAAATATATAGTAAAGGTAGTGGATTAATCACTTATGAAGCTACTATGAAGGATAAAAGACAAAAGTAGCAAAATTAACTAAAAGCATAACAATTAGCTAAGAAATACATTAAATAAGATGTAAAACGTGACATCAAAAACATGAAACATGACAGGAAAGTAAAAATGTAGAATTTGGGAATGTGTTCAAATTTAAGCTGCTATCAACTTAAAATAGACTGTTAATTACATAGGATGATACATGTAAACCACACAGCAAACACAAAGCAAAAATTATAATAAGCACATAAAAGAAATTTAGAAAGAAAGCTCAACATAACACACATAAAGAAATTTGTCAATTTCCTGGGAAGATGACAGTGTAGGAGGACGCTGGGCTCACGGCGAGTCCTGCTGATCACTTAGATTCCACCCACACCTGCCTAAATAACCCAGAAAACCACCAGAAGACTAGCAGAATGGAGTCTCCGGAGCCAAGCACAGACAAGAGGCCCACGGAAGAGGGTAGGAAGGGTGGCGAGGCGGTGTGCGCTACACGGACTGGCAGGAGGGAGACGGGGCGGAGGGGCGGCCAGCCAGGCAAGGCAGAGCCTCTGAAGTCTGGCTTGCAAAAGTGGAGGGGCCGGACGGAGTGCGTTCTGCCAGCAAGCGGGACTTGACATCTGGAAGGTTATAAGTTAACAGCTCTGCTCAGACAACGGGAAGGCTGGAGAACAATGGGAGGGAGAGTTGTTGAGCCCCAGATGACAGAGCTCAGGTTGGCAGGGAACAAAGGCACTTGCCAGCGCCATCTCCCTCGCCCATCCCCCAGCCCAAATCCCAAAGGGAACCAGTTCCTGCCAGGGAACATGCTTGCACCCCGCAAACACAAAACGCTGTGCTTCTGTGGATCCATCCCTCCAGTGGGTCTGACTCCCTCCTGGTGCCACAGGGCCCCTCCCGAAGTGGATCTCCAAAGGAAAACCTAGCTGAGCCTGCCCCTCCCGCCCTTGTGCGACTTGTCAATCCACCCCAGCTAATGCCCAGATCCCCAGCACCACAAGTCTGGCAGTGTGCAAGTAGCCCAGATGGGCCACGCCACCCCACAGTGAATCCCGCCCCTAGGAGAGGGGAAGACAAGGCACACACCAGTCTGACTGTGGCCCCAGCGGTGGGCTGGGGGCAGACATCAGGTCTGACTGCGGCCCCGCCCACCAATGCAAGTTATTCAAGACAGCACAGGGGAAGTGCCCCGCAGTCCCCCACCACCCCAGGGACTATCCAAAATGATGAAACGGAAGAATTGCCCTCAAAAGAATCTCCAGGAAATAACAACAGCTAACGAACTGATCACAAAGGATTTAAACAATATAACAGAAAGTGAATGTAGAATAATACTCATAAAATTAATCGCTGGGCTTGAAAACAGTATAGAGGACAGCAGAGAATCTATTGCTACAGAGATCAAGGGACTAAGGAACAGCCAGGAGGAGCTAAAAAATGCTATCAATGAGCTGCAAAATAAAAGAGAGACAACCACAGCTCGGATTGAGAGGCAGAGGAGAGAATAAGTGAACTAGAAGATAAAATTATGGAAAAAGAAGCTGAGAAAAAGAGAGATAAAAAAATCCAGGAGTATGAGGGGAAAATTAGAGAACTAAGTGATGCACTAAAGAGAAATAATCTCTGCATAATTGGTATTCCAGAAGAGGAAGAGAGAGGGAAAGGTGCTGAAGGTGTACTTGAAGAAATCATAGCTGAGAACTTCCCGGATCTGGGAAAGGAAAAAGGCATTGAAATCCAAGAGGCACAGAGAACTCCCTTCAAACATAACTTGAATCGATCTTCTGCATGACATATCATAGTGAAACTGGCAAAATACAAGGATAAAGAGAAAATTCTGAAAGCAGCTAGATTTAAACATGCTCTAACATATAAAAGGAGACCTATAAGACTCGTGACCGATCTCTCTACTGAAACTTGGCAGGCCAGAAAGGAATGGCAGGAGATCTTCAATGTGATAAACAGAAAAAATATGCAGCCGAGAATCCTTTATCCAGCAAGTCTGTCATTTAGAATAGAAGGAGAGATAAAGGTCTTCCCAAACAAACGAAAACTGAAGGAATTCGTCACCACGAAACCAGCCCTACAAGAGATCCTAAGGGGGATCCTGTGAGACAAAGTACCAGAGACATCGCTACAAGCATGAAACCTACGGACATCACAATGACTCTAAACCCATATCTTTCTATAATAACATTGAATGTAAATGGACTAAATGCGCCAACCAAAAGACATAGGGTATCAGAATGGATAAAAAAAACAAGACCCATCTATTTGCTGTCTACAAGAGACTCATTTTAGACCTGAGGACACCTTCAGATTGAGACTGAGGGGATGGAGAACTATTTATCATGCCACTGGAAGTCAAAAGAAAGCTGGAGTAGCCATACTTATATCAGACAAACTAAACTTTCAATTAAAGGCTGTAACAAGAGATGAAGAAGGGCATTATATAATAATCATAGGGTCTATCCATCAGGAAGAGCTAACAATTAGAAATGTCTATGCACCGAATACAGAAGCCCCCAAATATATAAAACAATTACTCATAAACATAAGCAACCTTATTGATAAGAATGTGGTAATTTCAGGGGACTTTAACACTCCACTTACAGAAATGGATAGATCATCTAGACACACGGTCAAGAAAAAAACAAGGGCCCTGAACGATACATTGGATCAGATGGACCTGACAGATATATTTAGAACTCTGCATCCCAAAGTACAGAATATACTTTCTTCTCGAGTGCACATGGAACATTCTCCAAGATAGATCACATACTGGGTCACAAAACAGCCCTTCATAAGTATACAAGAATTGAGATCATACCATGCATACTTTCGGACCACAATGCTATGAAGCTTGAAATCAACCACAGGAAAAAGTCTGGAAAACCTCCAAAAGCATGGAGGTTAAAGAATATCCTACTAAAGAATGAATGGGTGAACCAGGCAATTAGAGAAGAAATTAAAAAATATATGGAAACAAATGAAAATGAAAATACAACAATCCAAACGCTTTGGGATGCAGCAAAGGCAGTCCTGAGAGGAAAATACATTGCAATCCAGGCCTATCGCCAGAAACAAGAAAAATCCCAAATACAAAATCTAACAGCACACCTAAAGGAAATAGAAGCAGATCAGCAAAGGCAGCCTAAACCCAGCAGAAGAAGAGAAATAATAAAGATCAGAGCAGAAATAAACAATATACAATCTAAAAAAAAAAACTGTAGAGCAGATCAATGAAACCAAGAGTTGGTTTTTTGAAAAAATAAACAAAATTGATAAACCTCTAGCCAGGCTTCTCAAAGAGAAAAGGGAGATGACCCAAATAGATAAAATCATGAATGAAAATGGAATTATTACAACCAATCCCTCAGAAATACAAGCAATGATCAGGGAATACTATGAAAAATTATATGCCAACAAACTGGACAACCTGGAAGAAATGGACAAATTCCCAAACACCCACACACTTCCAAAACTTAAACAGGAGGAAATAGAAAGCTTGAACAGACCCATAACCAGCAAAGAAATTGAATCGGTTATCAAAAATCTCCCAACAAATAAGAGTCCAGGACCAGATGGCTTCCCTGGGGAATTCTACCAGACATTGAAAGCAGAGTTAATACCTATCCTTCTCAAGCTATTCCAAGAAATAGAAAGGGAAGGAAAACTTCCAGACTCATTCTATGAAGCCAGTATTACTTTGATTCCTAAACCAGACAGAGACCCAGTAAAAAAAGAGAACTACAGGCCAATATCCCTGATGAATATGGATGCAAAAATTCTCAACAATATACTAGCAAATCGAATTCAACAGCATATAAAAAGAATTATTCACCATGATCAAGTGGGATTCATTCATGGGCTACAGGGCTGGTTCAACATTTGCAAATCAATCAACGTGATACATCACATTAATAAAAGAAAAGATAAGAACCATATGATCCTGTCAATCGATGCAGAAAAAGCATTTGACAAAATTCAGCATCCTTTCTTAATAAAAACCCTTGAGAAAGTCAGGATAGAAGGAACATACTTAAAAATCATAAAATCCATTTACGTAAAGCCCACAGCTGACATCATCCTCAATGGGGAAAAACTGAGAGCTTTTTCCCTGAGATCAGGAACACGACGGGGATGCCCACTCTCACCGCTGTTGTTTAACATAGTGTTGGAAGTGCTAGCATCAGCAATCAGACAACAAAAGGAAATCAAAGGCATCAAAATTGGCAAAGATGAAGTTAAGCTTTCACTTTTTGCAGATGACATGATATTATACATGGAAAATCCGATAGACTCCACCAAAAGTCTGCTAGAACTGATACATGAATTTAGCAAAGTCGCAGGATACAAAATCAATGTACAGAAATCAGTTGCATTCTTATACACTAATAATGAAGCAACAGAAAGACAAATAAAGAAACTGATCCCATTCACAATTGCACCAAGAAGCATAAAATACCTAGGAATAAACCTAACCAAGGATGTAAAAGATCTGTATGCTGAAAACTATAGAAAGCTTATGAAGGAAACTGAAGAAGATATAAAGAAATGGAAAAACATTCCCTCCTCGTGGATTGGAAGAATAAATATTGTCAAAATGTCAATACTACCCAAAGCTATCTACACATTCAATGCAATCCCAATCAAAATTGCACCAGCATTCTTCTCGAAACTGGAACAAACAATCTTAAAATTCATATGGAACCACAAAAGTCCCCGAATAGCCAAAGTAATTTTGAAGAAGACCAAAGGAGGAGGCATCACAATCCCGCACTTTAGCCTCTACTACAAAGATGTCATCATCAAGACAACATGGTATGGCACAAAAACAGACACATAGACCAATGGAATAGAATAGAAACCCCAGAACTAGACCCACAAACGTATGGCCGACTAATCTTTGACAAAGCAGGAAAGAACATCCAGTGGAAAAAAAGACAGTCTCTTTAACAAATGGCGCTGGGAGAACTGGACAGCAACATGCAGAAGGTTGAAACTAGACCACTTTGTTACACCATTCACAAAAATAAACTCAAAATGGATAAAGGACCTGAATGTGAGACAGGAAACCATCAAAACCCTAGAAGAGAAAGCAGGGAAAGACCTCTCTGACCTCAGCCGCAGCAATTTCTTACTTGACACATCCCCAAAGGCAAGGGAATTAAAAGCAAAAATGAACTACTGGGACCTTATGAAGATCAAAACCTTCTGCACAGCAAAGGAAACAACCAACAAAACTAAAAGGCAACCAACAGAATGGGAAAAGATATTTGCAAATGACATATCAGACAAAGGGCTAGTATCCAAAATCTATAAAGACCTCACCAAACTCCACACCCAAAAAACAAATAACCCAGTGAAGAAATGGGCAGAAAACATGAATAGACACTTCTCTAAAGAAGACATCCCGATGGCCAACAGGCACATGAAAAGATGCTCAACGTCGCTCCTCATCAGAGAAATACAAATCAAAACCACACTCAGATATCACCTCATGCCAGTCAGAGTGGCCAAAATGAACAAATCAGGAGACTATAGATGCTGTCGAGGATGTGGAAAAATGGGAACGCTCTTGCACTGTTGGTGGGAATGCAAATTGGTGCAGCCACTCTGGAAAACAGTGTGGAGGTTCCTCAGAAAATTAAAAATAGACCTACCTTATGACCCAGCAATAGCACTGCTAGGAATTTATCCAAGGGATACAGGAAAAAAGATTTTTTAATAAATTAATTAATTAAAAAAATAAAAATAAAATGTCAATAGCAAATCCTTACCTATCAATAATGACCTTAAATGTAAATGGATCAATTTTTCCAATCAAAAAGCACAGAGTGGCTGAATGGATAAATAGCAATATCTAACAGTATGCTTCCTAAAGAACACTAGCTTTAAAGAAACACACAAAGGCTGAAAGAAAGTGAAGAGATGAAAAGAAATAACTGAAGAGATCAAGAATGGCTATACCTACATCAGATAAAATAGACTTTCAGTCAAAAGTGGTCACCAGAGACAAAGAAAACTACCATATAATGGTAAAGTGGTCATTTCAGGAGGATATAATTGTAAATATATATGCACTGGGGCACCTAGATGGCTCAGTCACTTGGGTGTCTGACTTCGGCTCAGGTCATGATCTCACAGTTCATGGGTTCAAGCCCCACATTGGATTCTGTGCTGACAGCCTGGAGCCTGGATCCTGTTTCATATTCTGTGTCTCCCTCTCTCTCTCTCTGTTCCATCCCCACTCATATTCTGTCTCTCTCTCTCTCTCTCTCAAAAATAAATAAAAGATTAAAAATATTTTAAATATATATGCACCAAACATTGGAGCACCTAAATATTTAAAGCAAATATTAACAGAACTGAAGAGAGAAATAGACAGCAATGCAATAATGGTAGTGGACTTAAATAGCCCATTTTTAACACTGGATAGATCATCCAGACAGATTATTAATAACGAAACAGCAAACCTGGATAACACCGTAAACCTAATTGCCCTAAAAGACTTACAAGGAACATTCCATCTAACAGCAGCAGAAACATATTCTTCTCAAGCACACACAGAATATTCTCCAGGATAAATCATATCTGGGGCCACAAATCAAGTCTCAATAAATGTAAGAAAGCTGAGATTATATCAAGTATATTTTCCAACCACAATAGTATGAAACTAGAAATCAGCAATGGCAGGAAAATGAAAAAATTCACAAATACATGGAGATGAAACCACACACTCCTGAAAAACCAATGGATCAAAGATGAAATAAAAAGGAAAATCAGAAAGTATCTTGAGACAAATGAAAATGAAAACACAACATAAACTTATGAGATACAGCAAAAGTAGCTCTAAAGGGGCTATTTACAGCTATAAATGATTACATTAGGAGAAGAGAAAGATCTCAAATAAATAACCTAACTTTACATCTCAAAGAATTATAAAAAGAGGAAAAATCTAAGCCCTAAATTATTAGGAGGAAGGAAATAACAAAGATTAGAGCAGAAATAAATGAAATAGAGGCGAGAAAGACAATTGAAAAACTATCAGTGAGACAAAGAATTGGATGTTTGAAAAGATTTTACAAATTGACAAACCTTTAGCATACTAAGCAAGAGAAAAAAAAACATAGACTCAAAGTTATAAATGACAGAGAAGTTACAACTGATACCATAGAAATACAAAGAATCACAAGAGACCACTATAAACAATTACACACCAAATTCTCTTGGTAATGAGGATCAGTCACCCTGGCAAGAAGAGCAGGGACTGCTTTCTTCAAGGATTTAGTGTTATGAGAAATGAGATGGCTAAATCTCATGGCCTCGGCTTCCATATTATTGAAGTCACCTCTGTTCACCAGTGAAAAACTTCCTCCCATGACAACGCTAAACTGTTGGATCCCTAAACTGTTGAGCACCAAGTTGCAGAGACAAGAAGCAAAACTTCTCTAAGTGAGTTATTAGGTGTGAAATGACACTACCCCATTCCTGGTACCAACAACGTTATCAGACAGGATCCCAGAAGGAAGAAAACCAAACAAACAAAAAGATTCACACCAATGGTTTACGTGAAGATATTTACAGAGATATGAACAACATACAAGGGATGTTGAGGCATGGAGGGATTAGCTAAACCAGGAAACTATTAACAAGAGGAGGAAACACTGGAGCCCAATGAGAGTTGAAACCTTGAGGGAGAAACTTCCCTTCAGTGTTTGTTTTTCATCAATTTTGTTGTTTTATTTTGTTTACAATCTGGCTTTGATTATTTCTATTTTCTCTTCAACATAAATCAATGAATCAACTTTCATCAAAAAATACCATTGGCAAAACAGTGTGAAGGTTCCTCCAAAAATTAAAAATAGATCTACCCTATGACCCAGCAATAGCACTGCTAGGAATCTACCCAAGGGATACAGGAGTGCTGATGCATAGGGGCACTTGTACCCCAATGTTTATAGCAGCACTTTCAACAATAGCCAAATTATGGAAAGAGCCTAAATTTCCATCAACTGACAAATGGATAAAGAAGATGTGGTTTATGTATACAATGGAATACTACTTGGCAATGAGAAAGAGTAAAATCTGGCCATTTGCAGCAACGTACATGGAACTGGAGGGTATTATGCTAAGTGAAATAAGTCAGGCAGAGAAAGACAGATACCATATGTTTTCACTCATATGTGGGTCTTGAGAAACTTAACAGAAGACCATGGGGGAGGGGAAGAGGAAAAAAAAGTTACAGAGAGGGAGGGAGGCAAACCATAAGAGACTCTTAAGGACTGAGAACAAACTGAGGGTTGATGGAGGGTGGGGGATAGGGGAAAGTGGGTGATGGGCAGGGAGGAGGGCACTTGTTGGGATGAGCACTGGGTATTGTATGGAAACCAATTTGACAATAAATTATATTTAAAAAAAAAACCATTGGCATTTTTATTGGAATTTACACCAAGGTACAGATAAATTACAGGGAAATTTGATGTTTTCATACTAGTGACTCATTTCATACAAGCGCATAGTATCCTTTACATTTTTAAGGTCTTTTGGTATTCTTCAACAAGATATTATATGTTTCTCAATATATTGGTATTTTAAGGGGCTTGTTTCTATTGTGAATGGGCTCTAATATTATTGCATTTTCCAACTGGTTACTTCTGCTATAGAGAAAATCTTTTAATATTTGTGTTTTGGGTCTTGTATTTGGCCAAAATACTAAACTCTCATTAGTTCTGGTAGTTTATCATTCATTCATCTGGGTTTTTAGTTTAAACAGCCTTTTCTTCTATAAATGGACACTCTTTGTCTCCACCTTTCCTATGTGTTTATGTCTTGTCTCCTTTCTTGCACCGATTAGACATCAAATGCAGTTTTAAACATTACGAGTGTAAACTGAGAGGCATCTGGGTGGCTCAGTTGGTCAAGCGTCTAACTCTTGATTTTGACCCAGGTCATGATTTCACAGTTGGTGAGTTCAAGCCTTGTGTTGGGCTCTGCACTGACAGTGTGAAGGCTGCTTGGGATTCTCCCTCTCTTGCTCTCTGCCCCTCCCCCACTTGCACACACACTCTCTCTCACTCTCTCTCCCTCTCTCAATATAAAAAAATAAACTTTTTTTACAAAGAGTGAAAATTGAAATTCTTTCCTAGTTCCTGGTTCAAAGGGAATGTTGCTAATGTTGCCCATGTTTCCTTTACAATGTTTGTTCCAGCCATGCCTGCCTTTACACTCTTTTCTCCCCTTGCTAAACGTTTTTATCAGAAATGAATATTGAACTGTATTACATGTTTAAGGTATATTTTGGGCATCTATCAAGATGACTAAATGGATTTTTAAATATTCCTCTTAGGCAAGCTCCATGAGATCTTGTCTGTCTTGTTCACACTTTTATCCCAACACCTAGAACAGTGTCTTCCTCGTTGTAGGAAATTTAGAAATATTTTTTGAAGCATTAATAAGTAATTAAAAGTATTTTTTATTGTCATTAATTACACTGATGGAGCTCTGATGGTGACTCATGTTTGTATTCCTGGAATAAATCTTAGTTGGTTATGATATTCTTTCCATACATTGTTGGATTTGATTTAGCACTTCTCCATTTAAAGTTTTGATATCTATGTTCATAAGTTTAACTGTTGTACAGTTTTCTTTAGAAGCTATGCTTTCCCTAATTTTGACACTAAGGTTACACTATCCTTATAGAATAAGATAAAAAAAAACTTCATCTTTAACTTTCTCTAAACAATTTCTTTTACATAGAGTTAATTTTTTCCTTGAAGGACTGAGAGATCTCACACATTAAACTGTCCTTACCATTTTCCTCTATCTTTGTTGAGCTACTTATATTTTCTTGTCTCTCTCTGAGTCATTGTTAATATACAGGCCATGAAAACCATTAATTTTATAAGATTTTCATATTTCCCGGTGTAATGTTGAATAATGAATTCTCTCAAAACTTTAAAATCTCCACAATGTATAGTTTATGTCAAATTTTCTAATTTGTCATATGTTCTAATTTCTGATGTTGTATATTCTCTCCTTTTATTTCTTGATAAAACTCACCAAATACTTTTTAAAAGTTTACTGATTGTTTCAAAGGAACAAAAGCAGGTTTTATTTGTTATTTACCATTTGCATTATGTTCGATTTAATTTTATACGGAAAATGTAAGATTTTTATTTTTTCTATCCTCTTTGATTGACTTGGTTTTCCTTTTTCCAGCATCTTGAGTTGAATGCCTTATTTTCAAACTTTTATCTCCTCATCAGTGCATTTATGTCTATAAAATTTCCTAAGTACAGTTTTGGCTATATCCCACAGATCTGATATAGAATCCACTCGCTGTTGCTTGTTTCTAAATGGTTTATAACTACAGTTTTGCTTCCCTCTTTAGGAATTTTTTAAAATATTTTTTCTTGTCTATTTCTGGTATTATTTGCATTATGGACAAATACTATGGCCAGTATCATTTTAGCTTTAGGTAATTTTTTTGTGTTTTTCTTCGTTGCTTAATATGTGGTCAATTTTTATAATGTTGTATGTATTTTGTAACGAATGTGTATGCACTTGTGACTTGGATAGATAATACATCTAGAATGATAATTGTAATTCAAATATTCTGTTTTCTTATTTTTTTTCTTTGACACATTCATTTTTTAGACATACTTATTTTCCCCTGTCCTAATTTTTCAATTTCTCCAATAAAATGTAAGGTGAGAGATAAACTAGTTTGTTCACTATTGAATCCCCAGTGCCTAGAACAGTGCCCTCAGTATGCAAAATATGTGATTTACACTCAGTGCTTTGCTATCTTAGTTTGTAAAGCTTTTTTCAACATTTTCAAATCTTTAAATTCTCTCCTGAACCATCATTTTTATGTTATGCCTGCATAGGCAAAGAGACTGAATAAGACCCAGACAATTTCATCTGTCTGTTAAATTAAACAAGAAGGACATTGGACTGAGATGATGCTAATGCCCTAGCAGCCTTCATAAACAAACCAAAACCCAGGTTTGTAAATGCCTGAAGGCCAAGAAATCAAAACCTAATGGGGCACCTGGGTGGCTCAGTCTGTTAAGGGCCTGACTCTTGGTTTCAGCTCAGGTCATGATATCGCGGAGACTGCTGGAGATCCTCTCCCTCCCTCTCTCACTGCCCCTCCCCAATTCGTGCTGTCTCTGTCCCTCTCAAAATAAATAAACAAACTTAAAAAAAAATCAAAACCTAAAGACAACTAATCACTAACAGCCAGCTAGGCTCTACCAAATAAGGCAGCCACTTAGGCAACAGCCAATCAAGTAATTTCTTTGCTGTGCTTCTGCAACCTCTCTATGAAGTATTGCCCCTAGCTCCTCTCAGTTGAGCATTCCTAACCACCTCCAGTTTGGTGCTGCCTGATTCGAATCAATTTTTGTTCAAATAAACTCTTAAAAATGTTATTATGAGTTTGTTATCAGTTTATCTTTTAACATGTCTTAAGAAGCTTCTTTTTAACGTTTATTTATCTTTGAGACAGAGAGAGACAGAGCATGAACGGGGGAGGGTCAGAGAGAGGGAGACACAGAATCTGAAACAGGCTCCAGGCTCTGAGCCGTCAGCACAGAGCCCGACGAGGGGCTCGAACCCACGGACAGTGAGATCGTGACCTGAGCCGAAGTCGGAGGCTTAGCCGACTAAGCCACCCAGGCGCCCCTTAAGAAGCTTCTTAAATCAGCACCATTGTCTTAGTCATCAGTGTATCCTCCAGAAGTTACAGTATTTTCTGGCTCATGGTAGGTGCTGAATGAGTGTTCGTGGAATGACTGAATTAATATTTAGCCCACCAGGATATAGGTGGGTCATTTCCAAAGTCACAGTGTAAAATTTGACTTCATTTTCAGCACAAGTGCCCTTTCTGTATCCAGGGTCTATGAAATCATTTTTGATTCCCAGAGCAAGAAATCTAACTTTATCAAATTGGAAATAAATGTTCTGTTGTAATCATTTCACCACGTAGATGGAGCTATAGAAAGGCCAACTAGGCTTCCTCATTCTTTAGAAAGTTTAAGCCTCAGGGCACCTGGGTGGTTCAGTCAGTTGAGTATCTGACTCTTGATTTCAGTTCAGGTCATGATCTCACGTTTTATGACATCAAGCCCTATGTTGGGTTCTGCACTGATGGCTTGGAGCCTGCTTGGGGTTGTTTCTTTGCTCCTCACCCCCTCTCCCCGGCTCTCTCTCTCTCTCTCTCTCTCAAAATAAATAAATAAATATTTTTTAAAAATAATGTTTAAGCCTCAAATGATCCTGATCCAACTGAGGCTGACCCTCAAGCTTTGTTTTCTAGGCTGGTAGCAAGACCTAAGGGAAAAGACAGATCAGGACATCCATTCACTTTAGACAACATTAACAATTGATTCAGATCACAACTAATGGATCCAACTTTGGCTGTCAGTGTATATTAAATGTGAAGATGGGAGGGGCGCCTGGGTGGCTCAGTCGGTTAAGCGTCCGACTTCATCTCAGGTCACGATCTTGCGGTCCGTGAGTTCGAGCCCCGCGTCGGGCTCTGGGCTGATGGCTCAGAGCCTGGAGCCTGCTTCTGGTTCTGTGTCTCCCTCTCTCTCTGCCCCTCCCCCGCTCATGCTGTCTCTCTCTGTCTCAAAAATAAATAAACGTTAAAAAAATAAATAAATAAAAAAAATAAATGTGAAGATGGGCTAAATTAACAGATAGAGCCTGTTTTTCTCACACTCCAATAGCCTCTTGACCCCCTCCCCGATTCATCTCTGCCTCCTTAGTTACGCACCAAAAATTTGGAAGATGGGTTATCCAAAGAGCACAGAAGTAGAAGGAGCAAATTTTTCACCTGTGCTTGCCAGAAGCCAATGCCTGCTTTCCTTTGTACACATTCCTGGGCCTAGCCTTAGAAAATCCAGAACTAGCCTTCCCCAGGCCTAATGGATATGCATTCTAGGAGCATTCCAGACTCTAACAGCATTCTAGACCACATAAAGCCCTTCATATGCCAATGAATTTGTGAAGCTTGTTGATAAAGAATTTAGAACCCTGTGTAAGCTCCACCCATTCAATACTATTAGAGAATTTCATTTTTAACCTAACATCAAGTTCCCATACAATTGTAGGGTATACTCCTTAGGAAGCAGGATCTGAGATAGAATTTGCTGTGCAAGCTGTGTATTAAGAAGGGACCTCAGAATTAACACTTGAGGAAGAGAGGGAAAGGGAATAGCAGAGGGCAAAGGAAGAAGTCAAGCATTGATGCAGGCCAATTGACACCTCAGCTGATCCCACAGGAAGCTCTGAAGCTAGGACATAACTTTGGGGTTGTCTCAGTTGGGCAAAAGTGGCCATGCCCTTATACAACTGCATCCACCAATCATTAGATGTGGGCCACCCTGGGAAGGGATATGATGTTTGATGAGGTAGCTCTCTCAAGCTGAGACAATCCTGAAGGTGTTGACAGCTGAAAGCTGTTGGTGGCAGCTCTCCTAGCAGCTGAGGTAATGAGTCTTCCCTTGAAGGGGAGATCTGCAGGGCACATCACAGTGTTCTCACACATGAGTGAAGTAGGCTTGATATTAGGATCTCTCCATTTAGCAAGTAGAACAGCAATACCCAAACCTTTTGGTCTCAACACCCCTCTCCACTCTTAGAAGCTATTAAAGACACAAAGAATGTTTGTGTGGATTATTTTTTTTCCTTAACAAAAATTAAAACTGAGAAAATTTTTAAATATTTATTAACCTATTTTAAAATAGCAACATAAATCTACTCTCTATTGAAAAAGAAACCCTATATTTTCAAAAACAAAAAAAAATAGTGATGATAGTGACATTGTTTTCCATATTTTACTCAGCTCTTTATGTCTGGCTTGATGGAAGACAGCTGACTACATTACTTCTGCATTTAATCTATTCCAATAGCCTTTTTTTTTAGTTGAAGGATATGAAGAAAATCCAGCCTCACACAGATATGCATCTAGAGAAAGGAAAAGTATTTTCATACCCTTTCAGGTAATTTAACATGTTGTTATTCAACACTACACCAAAAGTCAACAAATGGTAGTTTCTTAAAAGATAGTAGTAACATGGAAATGGAAACCATATCAATGAACTTTACAACTCCGATTACTACTCTGTTACATTGAATATATTAATCTATCTTACCTTTCAAACGAATCTTTACTCCTGCATGTTTTTGGTAACTCATGCATTCCATCATACAACATCAAAAACTGACATTTGTCAATGTCTCCACCAATCTTATCGGAAAAAGTGTTTAAATATTAAAGAGTTGTCAAGTTCGGGGGTGACATATCCAAGTTTTTCAACATTCTGTTTTATTTGGAAGTCCAGATTTTATTCTTGGAAACAAAATTTGTCAGTTGTTCTCCTTCAAAGGGACAGGTTAATTTTGTTTATTTTCGAGAAACATCTACCAAATACCCATCTGAATAACCATGGTTTATTTGTCAGTCATTCTTTCGGTAAGCATGATGTTTCATGAAGAAAGGAGCCAGTTGAGCAACTAAGGCACACCAACACACCAGTTCTTTCTCTTAAGACATCCATTGTACCTTGGTGTGCAACACCATTGTATTCATGGGCACTTCCAATTTTATCGATAGAATATTGAAAAGGTATGTTCTTAGGATTGAGATTTAATAATATTAGTAATTTGTATTGCTTCATCAAATATATTCTGTGAGTGACAGTGAAGAACATGACTATGGCCACAGTTGGTGACACGGTCAAACTGTGCTGAGGTTCCAGCACTTGAACCCACCATTGCTTTTTCACCAACAGTGCAAATATCAACACAGTGAAACATGCGAATAATGTCTTAGTATTATTATGTCAACAATCTTGACCATGTGGATTCCTGAGAGGATCTAGGTGAACCCATAAGTGTTCACAGACATACATTGACAAGAACTGAGAAAAAATATCGAAAATACAATATAACAAGCCTCAAAAAAGTCACTATAATAAACCAGACACCTACATTAAGAGTCCCACAAACTTATATGTCTTGATTCTGGATTTTTTTTCCTACCCTATACCTGAAAAATATTTTTAAATTTTATTATTAAGTGTCCAGGACAATATTTTTTTCTCTCTCCCAAATAGGGGATGCTTTGGGGAGTTTTTCCCTAGAAAATTCTAAGGTGGCTTTGAGATCCTCTTCTAAAAAGCAGAAGATAATGTTGAGGGCAGTGTGGTCTCAGCACAAAATCATGGAAATATCATTTGTGCTAAGTTATCAGACCTACAAAAGTTCTTAGAACTTGAGATCCAATATAATTGATTTTTTTCAGGGAGAGAAGGAAAAGGTAGGGAGTTTTACCAGGTATTTGGTCTTTGACAGAGCAGTGCTAGGTCTTTGCTGTCTAAATCTAAGTGTGTTAGTTTGTGGTCTAACTTACTTCAGAAAAAAAAGTCTCCATTAATATGCAGAAAAAGAAATTTATAGCTACTCTAATAAAATAGAAAGCAACCAGAAATAAATTTGTTTAATAAAGGAAATTGAGAATGCTGTATATATCCCTAGATATTCCAGTTACACTACCTCACCAACTTAATCTAGTTACCTAGTAGTAAGGCAATTACACAATGAAGATTTAGGGGTAATATAAATTTAGGGTTCAGTTGTGATCTTGGACGCTTATAACAAAATATTTCTTGTGGGAAAGCAAGCCCCTTGACAATCTTTACATTGTTGTGTACAATTAAGTGACAATTTATTCTGGTTTTGTTTTTAATGGGACTCGTCATTTACTGTCATTACTAGTCCACAAGAGAGAACACTTCAGTGTTGTCTTTATTTTTCTCTTCAGAACAGAATCTGCACTAAACCATCAGAATTTGCTTTTCTAGCAATGAAAAAAGCTTGTGACTTATGGAAAGCCAGCTCCATCTAGCTGTCCATCCTATATCATTCCTCTGTCCATTCCACAAATATAAAGTAATGTGTATGAGCTATCATCAAAATGTAGGTTCTTCTAAAATAGGTCCTTGCCAAATGGACAGATTAGTGACCTCATGTATAAATACTTTTAACGATATTGATACATATCCATTTATTTCTATCATTTTTCTCCTCTTTGCCTTTGTTGAAAATAGAGGTGGTTATTCTAAGGAAAGACTCTAAAATCAGCATTATATTAAAACACACACACAAATGCACACACCTTGCTTCCTTTATTAAGTTTGAAATCTAGGTCTAGCATTTCATGATGGTTAAAAGATAACTAGATTAAATGTTCAAATGATATTACATTTGAGGTTGTTTATTGTGTGCATATGAATCTTTATAAAAAATATGCTAAAGCTCTTCTCCTGAGACTTCTGAAGGAATGGTCTCCAATCTCTCTTGTTGAAATCAATCTAAAAATATTTAGCATTGTGTAAATCTTGTGGTAGCAACATGCATCTTTATTAGGTCATGCCAATATTAAAGAGATTTACCAAAAAAACTCAGTCCTTGCAGCATATATTTCCTATATTGTTATTATTAAATTATTCTTAAATTGGAAAATTAATAAATCCCATAGGTAATTATGTTCTTGGTTGAGGGTAGGAATTTCCATTGTCACTGCAATTTTATCACTAAAAAGATGCACTAACATCTTCATGAATTCACTTAAAACCATTATTTCACTTCAAAGAGCTCCACGTACGTTTCAAAATATGTTGCTTTAACACATTTTCAGTGCATTTTCATCAATATTTCATTTCACTATCACCCCGCCTTACCTCTAGTCACAAACAATAAAGCAGGGCAGTCAGGCAGTTTAACACAGCTTGAGTTCAGCAACCACCTTACACTACGATCTTCATTCAAATATCAAAATGCACTCTACGGGACAAAAGAATTTCTTTGCAGTTGGAAAATATGACTTTATAAATTGTTTAAAGTTTAAAAACCTCTGGGGCGCCTGGGTGGCGCAGTCGGTTAAGCGTCCGACTTCAGCCAGGTCACGATCTCGCGGTCCGTGAGTTCGAGCCCCGCGTCAGGCTCTGGGCTGATGGCTCGGAGCCTGGAGCCTGTTTCCGATTCTGTGTCTCTCTCTCTCTCTGCCCCTCCCCCGTTCATGCTCTGTCTCTCTCTGTCCCAAAAATAAATAAAAAATGTTGAAAAAAAAAATTTAAAAAGTTTAAAAACCTCTGAACATACTCATCATCATATTGGATTTCTTAGATGCCACCATGTTCTATTTGCCTCACAGCCTACATTTGTAAAGATGGCATTGCTATTCATGAAGAGTAAAAAGAAGGATGTCACACGTAGAAATCCACTTAAACTGCCTTTCTGTTGAGGCTGAATGCTGTCCATCAGCTCATTCATTCATCCACACAATACAATTTTGCAAGCCTGCTATATACACAGAGCTCTTCAGTGTGCTATATCCTTAGACTCTTAAAAGAAAATATAGCCTAAGTTTTCCCACCTTCAGGTATTGTACAAGCAATGCAAAGAGTGATGACAAGCTTTACATTTCTTCCACTAGCTCTCTTCAGGGTTAAGACATATGCCTTGTTAAAAGACATCGATGGCCATTAATAAGGTAGCATGATTTTGATCATCAGAAGAACCAACAGGAAGAGATTCACTGAGGAATGGAGTCAGGACTCATAACTTTATCAGAAACATGATAGAGTGCCAGGCAAATATATATGCTAATGGTGAATGGCATGGTGAATAGTGTAAGAACAGAAAGAACATGAATCTAGAATCTAGTGTCAGGCACGTGTGTTGACTCCCAGCATCACTACCACTGACTGTACGAATGAGTGATACATCTCATTTCACAGAATTTCTGTTTCTTCATAGGCATAATGGAAATAATAAAGTATTTCTCAAAAGGCTAATGTGATAATGTATGTGTAACTACAGGCACAGACAGTATACTCAAAATTCTATAGCTACTTTTGCCTCCTTTTTTATGATAGACACAAGTGTAACGCAGAATGGCTACTAGAAGACACTAGTGTTATGGATATGGGGAGGAATAAATTTGGGTGATCCAAATTCTAGCAATTTAAGGATCTGAAAACCAGCTTCAAACTTGCCTAGAACAAGGACACAGACAATATTAGATCCAAAAGTCAAAAAGTGTTTTGGTTAATAAGAAACTCTTATATAGAGAACAAGTTGAGGGCTGCTGTAGGGCTTTGGGGTGGGGGGATGGACTAAACGGGTGATGGACATTAGGAGGGCACTCGTTGGGATGAGCACTGGGTGTTATATGTAAGTCATGAATCACTGGATTCTACTCCTGAAACAATACTATGCTGTATGATAACTAACTTGGATTTAAATATATAAATGTGTTTGAGTGTTTTGGTTAAAGCACATACTACAAAAGGACTTTATAGGTCACTCTGAGTAAAGGCTCTAAACATTTACAATACATACCCCAGGTATTCCCAAAATCAGTTTAAGCCTCTTATAAGTATTCTTACTAGGTCAAATTTGTCCTTAGAAAGCAGGACACTCTCAAACTCATGTTTTGTGCTTCCTTCTTCTTTCATCTTTTCTCTCATCAGATAATCTTCTAAATGTACCTTTAAATGGTTCCTAGTATCACAGAACCACCACTTTTTGTTTACAGAAAACAAAGACATTCCCCTTTACTTAAATTTCAGGATGCTCAAGATGAGATTAAAAAGAGCCAAATACACATGCTAATTGAAAATGTTTCAAAAGGAAATTTCAATCATTGTACAAATCCATTAAATGCAAAACCTTCATGAAACACAATGGATTAGAAACCGTCTCCTCTCTCCTATTGGTTTGTGTTCATGAGATTACTAATATGGAGCCTCACACAGGTTAGAATCTACCTATGTGTATATATATATATATTGCATAATTATAGACAGATTAGCCAAATCTCAGGGTTCTAAGGTCTTTGGTTCTTCTATTTTATATAGTCAAAGCACCTAATGTGGTAGGACCAATCTCCATAGAGACATGTTATACCAGGGTGCCAGTGCACAATCTTTTCTTCCATTCCTGAATTTGACAAATATCTTGAGCACCATTATGGTGGAGTCTTCTTCATATTAGCAATATCATCTTTTATCCATAATAAAATCACTTGGCCTTCAGTTAATTTACCATAAACTTTCACAAATCAATATATAAACTCTTATTAGTCTTCTTTATAACTCCATTACATTTATAATGATTTCTAAGTTTGGATAACTCCAAGGAGGATTTTGTGGATAATGTTCAACTGATGTTGTGGAAGAACCTTGAACCTGGCAGTATCAGAAGTGATTCTGCCAATCCCAAATGATGTGAAACACAGGGAAGATTACCTGAACTGTAAATGATCAACAATGCCAAGAGTTTTCATTTGTGAATTTTGGCAAATGTGGCTTGCTTTACTTCTAATACCTTATTTATTTAATAAAAGCCTCATTCAGTGCTCACCGTGTGCCAGGCATTGCTCTGTGTACTTTACAAATAATGTGCCACGTATGCCAAAGTTACTTTTTAAAAACATGATCTAAAAACTACCAATATCCTTTCATTTGAAAGCCTGGTGGCAACAACAGCACAAGCCCTCCCAGCAGCTTTGTTGCACCGTGCACAAAAGAAAGCAAATTAGCATTGACAGCACTTGCTCTCATTTAGAAGAAGAATCCCCTCTCTTGGTACTCTTACATATTCATAGCATTGTAACAATTGATGATCTTTATAAATTTCTCTAGAAATCAATCCAGATTAGGAAACTTGGCTATCACAATACCAAGTTGTCGCCAATCTGACTTTACCCACAGGAACAAAGTGTTGCTTCATTACATTTCTATCTTACATTGATCGTGTTTCATGATGAGAATCCAACTCCAAGCACTCACAGACTTCCAGTGGTCCACACCTCCTAGAAAGATTTCCTTGAAGAGCCATTTGTTCCATATTTAACTCCCAGGAGCTCCCATAAGCTGCACAGAGGCAATGCTATGCAGAGAGGACTGAAAGATGAGGGGTATGACTCCCTAAAATAAATGCAAAGGTAACTTAAATGTCTCATAATACCTCGACACCCTGCAAATGGGGAGACCAGATAAACAGGTCATCACTTTCACACTCGTTCTGCTAAAATGCAAGCATACCAACCTTACCATTCATAGACTCTACCTACTCTGAATACCAAAGACAGCTGGAAGGTGCCAGTGTGGAAGATGGCAATTGCACCAAGGACTCAGACACATGTAGTTCCTACATTTCTGTATTCTGCTTCAAAATTGAGTCCCCTCTATAAGGAGAAAAAAAAAAACCCAAAACCTAAAACTGGGTGGATGAAGATGAGACATCCATGGTCAAAAGATAGTGGCTGGTCACAGGTAAACTCCCTGCTGAAAAGCTGAGAAAGTACAATGCTGGAAACAAAGGACAAAGCAATAGTTGAAAATAAAAAGAACTGAAAAAGCAAAACCATCCATACGGATATTTAGAGTTCCATTTGAAAAAAAAAAAAGAAATTAAGTGAGAATAACTTGTTCCAGGGAAATGCTTTTCTCTTCCTTCTTTCTTTTGCTTCTTCCCTAAAAAGCAAGGATATTAGTGTCTTCCCAGTCTCTCACTGCCCACTTCCTCACCACAGCCGGAGGAGGAGTGGTGTATGTGCTTGGCAAATGCAGACAAGTGTTCGGGGACTTATCCTTATGGAGTGGTCCTTCTCTAGTCTAGCGCTGCCAAGATGGGGTGTGGGGAGACAGCCTGCCCAGTCTGGGTTCAAGATCAGCAAGCTGGCTAGAGTAACAGATTTAAAGTTTTCTCACTCAACCTGAACTCTACCAGAGGCAAAGTGGGCATTTTGTATTCGGTATTTACCGTTTTGTTTCTCAGTCTGCTTGGAACCCAGGTAGGGAACAGGGTTGCTACTAATGGGAGACCACCTTGGAGATGCCTTAGATGTTCATTGTTCAAATGAAATATGACTCACAGGGCACTCTTCCACACATAAGACTACTTCTCAAGAGAACCGAGTCGTTAACTTGTTCAAGGTCCCTATCCTTCAACTTCCCCACTGCTTTTTCACCAGTAAATCTCCAGCCATCTCTTTCCCAAGCTCCTCCTACACTCTTGTCTGTCTTCTTGCCCTCTCAAAAACGACTTCCATTTGCTTCATTCACAACAACATGTAAATGACTGAGAATAGTTTATAGTGGGTTAGCTCATCAGAATCCATCTCTTCAGATCACTCAGGAATCTGAACATACCAGACCCGGAAGACTTCAAAATAAACCGAAAGTCCCTGTAGGAAAAGTGTGGCAACTGGGGCAACCAGAAATAATAAATGCATGTGAGAAAAGTTACCGATTTCACCCAATGTGTCTTTGTGTGGGAGAAATTTGGAACTATGCATTCCACAGTGTATTTTTACCAAATAAGCAAATAATTGAGAAGGAGAAAGACTATGTCAAAAATATAATTCTTTTCTAGCCAGCCTGTAGTCATTCTTTAAGACTGATTTTATTTTTTTAAATATAATTCATTGTCAAGCTAGTTAACATACAGTATATGTAGTGTGCTCTTGGCTTCAGGAATAGATTCCCATGATTCATCGCTTACATACAACACCCAGTGCTCATCCCAACAAGTGCCCTCCTCAATGCCCATCACCCATCTTCCCCACCCCCTTGCCTGCCCCATCAACCCTGTTTTTTCTCTGTATTTAAGATTTAAGACTGATTTTAAATGTTGCTCCATTGTTAAGATCTGATTCTGTTAAGATTTTTCCACATGTGGCAAGTTTCTTCCTCATCCATGCCTCTCACAAAGACCACAGGGCTCTTCTCCCCTAATTCTCCACATTGTCTTGATTTGTCTGCAGATCTATCTACCCCATTAACTTATAATGTCTTCAAGGATGCAAACAGTATCTTGTTTGTGCATTTCCAGCTTGATACCCAGAAGTTTACCATAAATGTGTGGGAAATTTAATGGAATTTTACCAGATGGTCAGAGCTCAATGAGAAGGAAAAGAAGAAGGCTCACATATCTTGAAAAAATTAATCTTGGGAAACCAAGAAGTATCAAAGAAACTCTAAGGGTCAGAAAAAAACAGAAGGATGGAAAGGAAAGAAAAACCTAACACGATAGATGGATGTCTGGCTGGCTTGGTCCAAAGAGCATGTGACTCTTGATCTTAGGGTTGTAAGTTCAAGCCCCACATTATTACTTAAATAAATAAATAAACTGGGGCACCAAGATGGCTCAGTCAGTTAAACGTCCAACTCTTGGTTTTGGCTCAGGTCATGATTTCATGGTTTCATGAGTTTAAACCCCGTGTTGGGCTCTGTGCTGGCAACAAGGAGACTGTTGGGATTCTCTCTCTCTCTCTCTCTCTCTGCCCTTCCCCCATTTGCACTGTCTCTCTGTCTCTCTCAAAATAAATAAATAAACTTAAAAATAATCATAATAAATAAATAAACTTTAAAAATAAAAATAGGGACACCTGGGTGTCTCAGTCAGTTGAGCAACCAACTCTTGATTTCAGCTCAGGTCATGGTTTGTGGGTTTGAGCCCCATATCAGGCTCTGTGCTGGGAGCATGCAGCCTGCTTGCAATTCTCTCTCTCTCTCTCTCTCTCTCTCTCTCTCTCTCTCCCTCTCTCTGCCCCTCCCCAGCTTGTGATCTCTCTCAAAATAAAGAAATAAACATTTAAAAATAAGTAAAAATAAACAGTAAATTTGCTTTTTTTTAAAAAAAAAAGTACAATAGAAATAACTTCAGAGGCAGATATGATGATGACAGGCACATTTAGAAGTGTCAGAGAGGTTGGAATACTCAGAACTGTGACAACAGAGAAGACAGTTCCCCGTGAAGACAGAAGGGAGAGTGGCAGGCACCAGTACAGCAGGCAGATGGTTAGAATCTCTCTGACCTGGGAGCAAATAACCATAGCCGGGACCTTAAGATGTCCATCTTCTTCCATCTAGGAAACTTGGCTGTAAAAGCTGCTAACTCTCTTAAGCAGTATAGCCAAGGTCAAAGACCTATAGCCTTAAGCTAAAGAGTTAAAACCCCAAAGAGGAATTTTAATAAGTATGAAATAATTTGAAGACATAAAGTATCTTCGATTTAAGGAACTGGACCTTTTGATTAATAGAAAGCAAAGACAAAACTGAATAAACACCCCAAAAAAGTTAAGTGTTAGTAACTTTTATATTATTCAGCCTTAAAAAGGAAAGAAATTCTGACACATGCTATAATATGCATGAACCTAGAGGTCACTATGCTAAGTGAGATAAGGCAGTCATAAAAAGACAAACAGTATGATTCCATTTATATATCAAAAGTAGTCAAATTCATAGAAACAAAAAGTAAAATGATGGTTGCCAGAGGCTGAGGTGAGGGGGAGTTGTTGTGTAATGGGTATAGAATTTTGCAAAATGGAAACATTCTAGAGATTGGGTGCACAACAATGTAGATATACTTAACATTACTGAACTGTACACTTAGAAATGGTTAAGTTGATAAATTTTATGTTATATACCCTTTGCCACCATAAAAAATAAAAATAATTTTTCATTTTAATAACTTTGTTATAAATCAATAATATTATCGCAAATGATTTTTGTTCAACTGGCTTCAAGACACAGAAAAAAGGAATAGAAACATTTCAATTATAATCCAAATCAGATGAACATATTGAAATCCATTTACTGTCTTAAATTTTCACAGAAGTAACACATTTAAAAAAAAAAATCAAAAGTCTAAACCTACAACCAATATGTTTTCAGTCTATTTCATAGTTAAATCTTGTGTTTGGTTTTTAAAAAACACAAGATAAAAACTCTCTGATACTGGAAGCATTTACTGTTTTCCCACCCACCCCAATACCAGTTAAGTTTTGCATTCTTGTACATTTCTCTCAGATTTTGTGCTTGGATTACTTTTTTTCTTTGGGCCTTTCAGAAGTGCCTGAAACCTATTTCTTTATACCTATCCTATGGTGGGGGGGGTGGGGGTGGGGGAGAACCACAGACACATTTGTTTGATTGGAAATATTTAGGGGTGAGCAAAAAAATTTGCATTCTTGCTGACAATTTCTACACTAAGTTTGGCCCAGTGGGATTAGAAGTCCCTCAGATATTAAACCTTGGAAAGAAGAATTTGTAATGGAAAGGCTGAAAGAACTTAATTATAGCCAGTAGCACCACTTGAATACTTGAAGCGTACTCAAATGTGCTGCGTTATCAGAAGATCTTCAAAAAAGAAAAAAAAAATCGGGGGAAGTTATGGATGATACATTATAGACATCGCTAAAGAAGCAGTTTACCTCTGGGTCATGTGGGTTGGTCAGCCTAACCACAGAGGAACATGTGCAGTGCTAGTCAGGGAGCTCAGAGAGAGGCCACCCTTGCTTAGACTCCTAGAGTCACTAGAGCCATTTTCAAATAACTTTAGTTAACTCCTCTCAGGTATTTTGCTCAGGAAACCTGTGCTTTGTGTCCTTGGTGTCTAGATTGGGAAGAATCCATTCAGTTTCTCTTCTTTTAAAGTACACGGCACCCAATGAAAGGTTTTTGTGTTTATTTCCAAGAATACAATCCTCTTATATCTCCAGATTGCCCCTAGAATAGATCATTCTATGTCATCTTCCCCATTTCTTGCTTTTCCTCCCTTTCAGCTACAAAGCCTTGCCCAGTTCCCCCGACCAGTGCCGCTTCTGAGCTGAGAAACATGATGATCTGTTCACAGGAAAACACACAGGAACATTCCTGGACTTCCCACTTTCCTACCCACATCCCAGCTGAATGCAGGCCTTTGGGCCCATCCCTGAGGACCCATCCCTGGCACATGCACACAACATAGTGCTGGGGAATCAGTTCATGTACCTGGCAAGCAGAAAGTAGCCTTCAAGCCCAATAATCCCTATATAATACTATTCAGATAGTGCTATTTTTCTGAGAGGTGCTGTCATTCCCTTGACCTAACTCCTGGAATCTAGTCCCTCATCTATCTTAACCACCTTTGTTGAAAGTATTTTCTCACTTCGATTGATTTCATGACTATTGTCACTTCAGGTTTTTTTTTGTTTTGTTTTGTTTTGTTTTTGTTTTGGATCCACGATCACAGACTTCCAGACTCAGCTTGATTTCCTGGCCTCCAAACTAGAATCACATGACGTGATTCTAGTCTGTGACTGCTGTCAATCTTATGGCCCCTGATAGGTCTTACTGTTTTCCAAGCCTTAGTCTAGACCCTTGTAAACTATTAGAACTTAATTTTCTGGAACCTGAACTCCCCTCCCAACACAAACCCCAATCTCTCCCATTCCTGATTTTCTGCCTGGCTCAACATTTGTCCTCACTCATCTATTCCATGGAGCAACACATCCTTTCTTGAATTTATGGGAATTGAGGGGCGGGGGGATAGGAGAGAGGAGAAAGCCAAAGTTGCAGATAAATCTTCCATGCTCTTAATTTCAAGTCATAAATCCAAATTTGCAAAAGTAACAGGATGAAGTCCAGATTAAAGTATTTTCTTTATCATTCAGATGAATTTCTACAGTCAGCTGGTGTGAAATGATTAAAGTTGTAACCAGGAGCAGACTCCAGGCCATTTCTTGCTTGCCTGGGAAAACTTTTTAATGTAACAACTTCAGATCACTCTCCCTTGAGGCATCTCTCCTGCACCTATTAGCCCATAAAGAACACCTTCAATAGAAATATCTACTTAAAAGACAACTGGAAAATAAAGGAAGTTTTATAAAAAGCCAGCCTCTCTCATGAGGGTCAAATAATCTAGAGTCTCTCCCACCCCCCCCCCCACCCAAAAAAAGTGAAGCCACTCCCTTCTAAGTATATATTATTTATCCATATATATTCTTTTTTTTTTTTTTTTTACTCTCAAACAGTGAGAACCTACCACGTACCCACCGCATTCCAGCCACTGGGCACGCCTCACTTGCAACTAGAAAGGATCCATGCCCTCAAGGAGCGGATCTTCTCATGGCTATTTGACTGATTTGATTGGTACTTTGCATTCTCTATCTTTTTTATTGATATATCAGGAGCAGCTGTGAAACCAATTTGTGCTTGTAGCTACTCATCTTTATTCATATGGTCTCTCCTCATATCAAAACTTCTAGGCTAAGTTGTTTTTTTTTTTTTTACTACTAATATGCTTATCTAAAATAAATTGCTCACTTTGAGGCAGTTTTTGCATCATAAAAGACACTTTAGTGGCCCTCCTTAAAGCTGTCCATAGGTGCCCAGCTAACCAAAGATAGTCTGTTGATACTGAACCACATCTACAAATCTGATGTAAAATGATGTAATGGGGTTTCAAATAGGTTTGTAAGGTCATCTTCCACTGGAAGGCATTAGTTTGCCTTTAAACCAAATCAAACCAAGCCAAATGAACCACCACCACAACAGAAACACTGTATGTATAGAAAATTTAGTAACTCTTATCACTCTTCAGATTATCTGATCAAATCTCTCATAAAAGCAACCTTTTCTTAGCCTCTGAGCCTGCTTAACTTTCCCTACTCTGACCTTGCCCAGCCTCAGTCAGTGAGAGCTACAGAAATACACTCTTTTTTAGTACTAGCCTAGAGAGTCTAACAGAGGCAAGCATTCTGAAAAATGCAGACAATGCATTTTTAAATCACATACGAGATTTTTTAATTGCCTGCTCTAAGGATTCTCTGTGGTGTGGTTCTATCTCTAATACAAAATACTTTACAAAAATTAAAATTCCTTAATAATAACTCTTTAAAAAGAGAAGAGGGACTTCCTTCTCATGTTTTCTGGGTTCCATGGTGCAATAGCACATTCAGGCTAATGAAGATGGGACTCGTGTTTATTGAGGGAGCCTTATGGGTTCGCTGCAGCATGCACTTCTGAAGTTTACCATTGTTGTCTTACTCGGCTTCACACAACTCTAGTGAGTAGGTATTATTATCCTCCTCACATAGATGAGGAACCAGAGGGTTAAAAAAAGCAGAGTAGTATGGGGCGACTGGGTGGCTCAGTCGGTTAAGTGTCTGACTCTTGGTTTCGGCTCAGGTCACCATCTCACAGTCTGTTGGGTCCAAGCCCTGCATCAGGCTCTGTATTGGCAGTGCAGAGCCTGCTTGGGATTCTCTGTCTCCCTCTCTCTCTACCCCTCCCCACTTGCTCTCTCTCAAAAAAAATTTTTTTAACTCAGAATAGAAGAAAATTAGTCTTATCTTAGACCTTAATTAGCAACATTTTCCTCTCTTCTTTCCCTTCTCTATATGCCACTACTCCTTCCTTCACACACACATACACAAACACACACACCACAACATTCAGTGTTACTCAAAGAGCTTATGTTACCATATACCTACTAGAAAGTCAAATTAATATATAAGGAAATCACTCTGTTGTGTCAAAACTGACTGAACCAAAGACAAACTTGGAAAGGTTAGAAATCAGTATATTCTGAATTAACTTGAAAAACTTCTTCTAGACTGCAAATCAGATTTCCAGATGATTTTTAGTGATGAACTTCACATATGCACCGCTTAGGTGGAATACAGGGAATAAAAAATACCAATACCTAGTTCTCTTCTATTACATTTAGATCAAGGCAAAGCTTCCCCTGCCTGATAATTCCCATGAAATTGGAGTTCACCTCTCTTGGACTCAATATCTTCCTCGCCCCCTCCCACCCCACAGCAAAGACATATCACCAGTCAGATGACCCACGTGGAGGCTCAAGGCCTTGGTGTTTTCTGCCTCAGGCCTTTCACTAAGAAAACTGAGTGTAAGAACTTTATCTCCAATAGTTTCTGCCTATTGTGACATCTCTCCTGGGTCTCTTCACCCCTAAATTCTTCATTTCTTTTCAGAATTTAGCAGCAAAGCACTTTTCCCTGCTTGTTTATCTCAATGTCTGTCTCTCACTGCTAGTATTTATTGCTTATCACCGTAAGTCTTTATTGAATGTAATCTGTTTGGGGATATAGTTGGCATGAAAGATGCTCCACCAAATGAAGTTGTAAAGTATTATACATAAATACTTAATTCCTGGATTTATTTATTATCATCATTACTTATTTACCACTCTAGGCATACAGGACACCTTTGAAAGAAATAAATCTGGTCAGTTGCTCTCCCAAATTTTATCAGAATATTCCTTTATCAGAATATCTCCCAAAGTGTATCAAAATAGACTATAATATATAAATTAATGTCAATATATATTTATTAATATTCTTCACATGACTAGCACACATTATAGTTTATAAAAACTTATACCCGTATAACATCTCATTTAATCTTTTTAATCATTTAATCTTCCCAGCTAGCCAATGCTGAAAGAGTTTTGGTTGCTGTGTGACAGTCCAGGAAAGTGAGGCTTTTGAAAGTTTGAGAGCAAAAGTCACAGGAATAATGAGTTTCAAAGCTGGACTCAAACCTAGGTCTCCCCCTACAAGCGCGAAGCATTTCTCCCTCCCATGGTTCCCCACGGATCAGCAGGATGAAAGGAAATCAAGCAAGGTCAGGGGAGAAACAAAATGGGCTTCATCATCTCCTTTGTGAAGTTGTTGTAAGAGTGTGTGGTCATTGAAGCCTAAGTTTAAATTTGAGATCCCCTACACTGAATTTTTATTTGCCACGGTAGTCATGATAGAAAGAGTGCAATTAGCCCCAATTAGTACCCTAATTAGTATAACTAATTTCTTTTCTCTATGTGCCCAAGAAATACTGGAGATACCCCGGATACAATTATGTCATTAAGTGGAATGGGCCCATGTCATTAAGTGGAAGTAGGATTGGGATCCTGATCAAAGAGGGGTGTGCCGAACAAAGGGGTTCCAAGTCCATATGGAATATAGAAATGGTATTGGTTCATATGAGTGGATATGCATACTTGGAAGTCTGATGGGCCTTGGAGTTAGAATCAATTCCATTCATTCTATCCCACACATTCTCACTACATCAATGGTAGATACAGAGAAATAGAGACAAAACCTCTATGAAGACATATCCATTTTAGAGGATTCTTAGAAGCATCCTGTTGGGATGATAAACCCATAGCCTCCTGCAACTTCTTGTGTTTGTCTGTTTTGTGTACATCTCTCCTTATTCAGGAGTCTTTAACACAGCAAACTACTTTTCCATCCATTTGGGGGAGTACTCAAGATTTTGCCATTCTTCTCCAGAAAATTCCTACCTCTCATTCAGGAATTCCTACACTAAATTCAGCCTCCAATCCTCACTTATTCTTTAAAAAGAATAGGAACATGAGTTCTAAATTCCCATAGGAGGCCTACTGAACAAACCAGAAAAGAATTGCTCTTGTCATTGTCAGCTATGCAAACAATCTTTGCTTATATAATACTTTTCAATCTAATGACGTTACAATGAAATTCTAGCTCTAGAAACTATCTCACCTTAAAAAGTCATCCCATATTATTACCTCTTCTAAAGGAATGTTTCAGTGCAAACCCCAAAGGCTGTGGACATGCTATTCTGCAAAAGAAATAAATTAACTATCGAATCTTACACTGGCAGCCAATGGAGCACATTAAATCCCTGAAAAATACATTGCATGGGAAATATGATTCAGTTCATAATAAAATAAATTAAATTGTCACTGTGAACTGAAAAATAATTATGCTTCAAGTATAACAGACCAGACACATGCATTTTGGACAAGAAAAACAAAGAAAACATGGTTAAGTAGAAAATGTAATTTCTCAGTTCATATAGAAACCAGCAGAAAGAAAAGAAATAAAGAAATGGAAAATATGATTATAATAAATCATGTATATAGGCAAGAAATGTAAATATTTTACATATTTTTTACTTATGTCATTGATTTTATTTCTGTAATCAAAAAGAAGTTAGGAAACATGCAGGTTCAAAACTGGACACCAAAATAATTAACTAATTCTTGATATGAAGTGGGTAAAAATTAAGCTATTATGTGAGACCATGTGATATATTAATCCACATGTCATTAATAGAGTGAATAGTAATTTAATTTACCAATTTACTTATGTCCCAAAAATAATAACTCTGATTTTATATCTTAAAATTTATAAGTAATTTGCTAGTTGAAAAAAATAGTTAAAAGTTAGTTCCATTTCAAGATTATAGACCAATAACTTTTTAAAGAAAAAAATATTTTATAAAATATAATTTACAAAGTCAAAAAAAGTATCCTCATTTAGCCATGACATCTCTCTATGGTTTCTGCTTTGAGTTTTTAATTGTCAATAACAACTAAATTTTTCAAAGTTTATGTATTTATTTTTTTTAATGTTTATTTATTTATTTTTTAACGTTTATTTATTTTTGAGACACAGAGAGACAGAGCATGAACGGGGCAGGGGCAGAGAGAGAGGGAGACACAGAATCGGAAGCAGGCTCCAGGCTCTGAGCCATCAGCCCAGAGCCCGACGAGGGGCTCGAACTCACGGACCGCGAGATCGTGACCTGAGCTGAAGTCGGATGCTTAACCAACTGAGCCACCCAGGCGCCCCATTAATGTTTATTTATTTTTGAGAGAGAGAGAGCACGCATGAACAGGGGAGGGACAGAGAGAGAGGGAGACACAGAATCTGAAACAGGCTCCAGGCTCTGAGCTGTCAGCACAGAGCCCGACGCGGGGCTCGAACTCATGAACCGTGAGATTGTGACCTGGGCTGCAGTCGGACGCTTAACCAACTGAGGCACCCAGAAGCCCCTAAAGTTTTCAAAGTTTAATTCTACATTAGCCAAAATGGTTTGATCACTCTACTCCTATTAACTGGCTAACATCTAATATCCACTGTCTGTGTTTATTAAGTTAACTTGGCCTAATAATTGGTCCAGTTCAAACTATTGTTTGAGTAGTTGTTTATTTAAACAAACTAAACTGAAAATAACTGTATGAATTCAACTAATTTGGTCATACTTTAGTCAGCATGCAATCAGTAAATATGTCAAATCTGGCTTAAACTATACTCTGAAAGAAAGGCCAGTGGGTCTCTGTGATAAAATCAGTTTTGGTGCCCTGTTGGGATCTCCTTTACTGGGACAATATATCCATCTCTCCATGAGACCAATCAGCTACTTACTGGCAAATTGCCTGCATCAGACTTCTCCAACCAGGAAAGGGGAGAGATGCTTTCTGACCAGAACTAACACACACAGTATGGAATTGCCTTTCTTGCCACAGGTTCTCAGCCAGCACCACTATCCAAGGGTTCACAGAGTGTCTGATCTAGAGTCATAGAATTCTGCACAATACCATTCCTTTTTTTTTAATGTTTATTTATTTTTTGAGAGAGAGACAGACAGAGAGACAGAGAGACAGAGCACAAGCAGGGGAGGGGCAGAGAGAGTGGGAGACACAGAATCCGAAGCAGGCTCCAGGCTCTGAGCTGTCAGCACAGAGCCCGACGTGGGCCTTGAGCCCACAGATTGTGAGATTATGACCTCCAAAGTCAGATGCTTAACCAACTAAGCCACCCAGGTGCCCCTGCATAATATCATTCCTGATCGAGAATCCCACTTTATGGTCAGGAAGGTACAGCATGAGCATGTTTATATGGGAGTACACAGTATTACCACTTTCTATACCATCAAGAAGCTATTATCCAAATAGAGTGATGAAACAGCATCTAAAAAATGCAACTGAGGAGCACATGGGTGGCTTAGTCGGTTAAGCATCCAACTCTTGATCTCAGCTCAGGTCTTTATGTCAGGGTTGTGAGTTCAAGCCTCACATTGGGCTCCATGCTGGGCATGAAGCCTCTTCTAAAAAAAAAAGAAAGAAAGAAAGAAAAGAAAAAAGAAAGATGCAACTGAGATACCAGCTTAAAGATTATACTGTGAGGATAGATGCTATCCTGCAAGATTTGGTAAATTCCTTAAAGCAAGGGACATGGTATTGTGTCCCTCGTAAATAAAATACAGAGGTCCACATATCAAGTAGTTGAGGCACTCACTATCACTTCCAATGATTCACTTGAAGAATTCGTGTTTCCCATCCCCAAATGTTATGGCTTCTGAGTCTGAGGTCCTGAATGCAAGATGGAGAGCATTCCTACCCATAGAAGGAAGAATCAAAAAACACAAGAACACAGTAAAACTTCAACTAAACTCAAAGCAATGGCTGCCACGAATCACATTGGGTTCCTTATGTCAGTAGTCCAGTACAAAAAGGACATAGCAGGAAAATCAACCCTGATTATCATGAGGAAAAAAATACTACCTAATAATGAGAATGTACATAATTATGTCTGAAACATCTGTTGGAGCATCTCTTGGCACATCCATGACCATTTGTGACTATGAATGGGCAAGTATAGGAAACCTACTTTCAAAAAGGCATAGTATACAGGGGCGCTGGGTGGCTCAGTCGGTTGAGCGTCTGACTTCAGCTCAGGTCATGATCTCACAGCTCGTGAGTTTAAGCCCCGTGTCGGGCTCTGTGTTGCCAGCTCGGAGCCTGGAGCCTGCTTTGGACTCTGTGTCTCCCTCTCTCTCTGCCCCTAACCCACTTGCATTCTGTCTCTGTCTCTCTCAAAAATAAACATTAAAAAAAAATTTTTTTTAAGGTATAGTGTCCAGAGACCTAGACTCCTCAGAGACGAAGTCTGCACCAACCCAGTAAGCAAGTTACATAGACCAGCTGCAACTGCTAGCTAAGGGTGAGGGGAATCAGAAATGTGGTAGAGGGGGGAGATGATTGGTCCACTGGTACCAACTGCAGTAGCAGCGGCTGTAGTTTACCTCACCAACCCTCCTCTTTTGTTTCTCCAGGAATAGTGATCACAAGATCTGTATGGTTGGAGTAAAATTAATGTGAGAAGCAAATGGACCTGAGCAGTGCAAGGGGTAGACTATGGCGAATGCTGTTTTGATGTCCTGCCCAGATCCTTTTAGCCAGACCAGAGTACTCATCTCTCAGGTGCTGTGAGTGTTGGCTGCCAAGGGGTTCACAACTATCCATCTTCTTCTCCAAAGAGTGCCCTCTGCTAATAGGAACTACTTCATCAGGGAAGGTCTGCACTTACCTACCCTCCACCCACAGACAGCCAACAACCTATGACTGGCTTAAAGCAGGGTACTAAATACTGATACCATTGCCTCAAAGGGAGATAGCTCATTAGCCCACCCCCTCTGGATCAAACCAACGCCAGATT
This sequence comes from Neofelis nebulosa, assembly GCF_028018385.1. Classification (NCBI taxonomy): domain Eukaryota; kingdom Metazoa; phylum Chordata; class Mammalia; order Carnivora; family Felidae; genus Neofelis; species Neofelis nebulosa. The sequence continues at coordinate 190,759,614 of NC_080782.1, read as the reverse complement.
TTGACTTGAAACCACACCATTCATTGTTCAGCTCTTTCTTCTTCCCTCATCCTGCTTTACTCTTAGCTGCATGAATTTTGTTGAAAAACACTTCCTCAATAAATCATGGGCCGTGATTATCAAAGGCTTTTCTCCTAAGGAATCGGAACTAAAAAAATCTCAAACTTTATCATTTATAGGAACAATAGGAGAGTGTGTTCTAAATGCACATTCTTCGGCCTTACTTCTAGAAAAGTAAATGTAATAGGTGTATGGTGAGCCTACTGACCACTCTGAGATGCACTGGACTAGACCATCAGCAGACACTATCCACAAAAGAAAGCCAGAGCCGCCAACGGCACAGCAATATTCTCAGTCAATGCACTTGAGAGCAAGTTGCTCAATAGTCACTCTTAAGATTTTGATTTCCCAACATAACAAACCTCTAAGCTCAACTTTGTGATATGGCTTTCACTCTTCTCATGTTTACAACTTCAAAATGTTAATAAAACATGATAAGTGCAAAAGTCAAAATAAAGTAGAAGAGGTGGCATGTAAGTAATGGACTGCACATTCTTAATTTAAATCGTATATATTTATTCACTCACTCAGTAACTGAATACTAACCAAATGAATTTGTAATATATTCCAGTCTAGTTTTATTAGGATTTGTGCTGTATGTGTAATGTAAAAACAAAGAAAATATATTGCTACATCAACTTATGTTATTCATGCATATAAAGTTCTGTGTATCTGCCCATGTGGTTGAGAAGATGCATTAGGAAGTCGATTACAATAACAAGAAAAGGTTATTTGAGTCAAATCAAAACAATAAATGGGGTAGAGAAAAACTGTAAAATATTTGTTTTACTCTTTCCTCCAGTGACACATAAAACATTATCTCCTTCTCTAAGCGATTATGAACATTTCTATTCTGTCATCTGGCATAAAGTGGAGATTTGTTTAAAATCATTTACATCTGGGAAGTTACACAAACCTCCTGTACTTCAGAGAAACTATATTTCTGATCACCTCAATTGTTAAAAACTCACAGTTCTTATTTGTAGTAATACTCAGACAGATGGAAATATTAAAGCTGCTGTAGCAAACCTCTAATTAACTAATTTGTCAAATTTTCCACACTTTCCATTTTCTCAGTAAAATATACCAACCGTTGCCAACAGGATGCAGAACACTCTCAACGTTAAGCTACTCTCCGCTGTGCCCACCCATTTCCTCTCCTCCAGATGGGCGGTACAATCCATCAAGAGTCAGTTGTGTTTACTCACAAACTTGTCTATGATCCCAGTTATTATTATGTTATTTAATTTTGCTAAAGATTTCACAAACTATGAAACATGAATTCTACAACAAGTAAATGTTTCTTTGAAAACTAAGACGAATACTTTGCAGAGACTTGATAATGGAGAATTGCTTTAAAAATTGCTCTCAAATTACAGAGAAATAAAAAATAAAGAGAAAAATAGTAGTATTAAGAGAATTTTGTATCCTTTCAAATTATTATACAGGAATCTCTATCTTGTTTGCTCCACTTTAAAGAATCCCAAACTGGAAATCATTAAGCATCCAAAATGAGTATGATATATGCAAAAAATTCTAGAACTTCCAATCAGATCCATACACAAAAACAGACCTCAGCCTTTGTTGCAATGGCTAATAAATTCATATGTATGCAGATCTATATAGGAAGATTTAGTCAGTTTTAATAATTTTTTACTTTTTAGTGATTTCAATTAACTGACAAATGACCAGTCCCAATCACATCCCCATCAAAAATTTCTACCATACCAGGTGGTCCTGGTGATAGGAACAGACAAGATGTGAAGTCATAGGACTTTGTAAATCCTTCTATAAAACAAAGAAAACAAGTCAAAATAAAGAAATGCATTCATGGCATTTCTTTTAAGGTAAGCTATAGAACTCATAGAGGATAAAGGAAAAACTGAACCTTGGTAGAAATGAATCCAGTCAAAATGTTAATTTTTCTTGTTAAGATGCAATAAGGCACATGATTAAAAGATTGTTTCCTTTTAAAATGCAAGCATCCTGTTTAGGAGCAAAAGTTTGTGAGGAAAAACAAACACACTTCCTCACTAAGAAGGCAAGTATATAATTCAGAACTGTGGTCAAGGTCTGTAGGTCCGAACCAGGTCTATAATTCAGAGAGTGTCAGAAGAGAACAAGCTATACTGTTTTGTTATCTCAGAATTTGATATTACTCAAAGAACAGTGTGATTTGAACATTTATAAGGGCCATGGCACTTAGACAAATGGTTGTAGGTTTAGTTCTAGAAGGAAAGAAAAGGAGAAAGAAAGGAAACTCTGAAAAGCTACCATGTCCCAAGCACTCTTCGTGCTTCATTAAGGTATGCCATCCCCATATTTCAGAGTTGAGAAAGTGAGGCCAGAGGGAATTACCATATAAATAGGAAAGACCTGTTCCAGGTTAACTCAGAAATTAGAACTCAACACGTGGTGCCCTTTTCTGTTATACACCCACACTGATCCATTGACTTCCTGGCTAGCTTTTACACTGCTTCTTCCTAAAGAAAGAGGGGAAACTGACAGAAAATCTGGATTCAAGCTATGCTGCTGTCACAATGTTACATGGGACAAATTATTCAAATTCCTAGCCTATTTTTTTTTCTAAAGAAAAAAATAATTAAAACATAAAAAAAGGGCAGAGAGGGGCGCCTGGGTGGCGCAGTCGGTTAAGCGTCCGACTTCAGCCAGGTCACGATCTCGCGGTCCGTGAGTTCGAGCCCCGCGTCAGGCTCTGGGCTGATGGCTCGGAGCCTGGAGCCTGTTTCCGACTCTGTGTCTCCCTCTCTCTGCCCCTCCCCCGTTCATGCTCTGTCTCTCTCTGTCCCAAAAATAAATAAAAAACATTGAAAAAAAAAAAAAGGGCAGAGAAAAAGGCATTAATACTATGGACCCAATATACAATTTTTTTGTATTTGCCTCAGATCTTTTTAATTCAGTAAATAAACATTACAGAGTTGATGACCCCTTCTCTAGAAACCTCTAGTTACCTAGAGGTAACTGCTTTCTTAAAGTTGGAATGTATCACCTCCATCATTTTATATTACATATGATGTTATTTTATATTATCTAACAGCACAGTAGATAGTACTATTTTCTGTTTTAAACTTTGCATACATGATATCATCATGTACATATAACTTTACTATTTTTTTATTTAGTATGATATTTTCAAGATTTATTTATGTTAATACATACATATATTAATGTATGTGACTTATTTCAATAACACTCTATTGTATCACAATTTATCCATACATCTGTTAGTAGATATTTAAGTAATTTGCAAACAATGGTTGTTTAAAAACATGCAAACCCCATAAGGCTATCAAATGGATTTTTCAGCAAAAACTTTGCAGGCCAGAAAGGAGTTTCATGATATATTCAAACTGCTGAAAGGAAAAAAAACCTGCAATCAAGAATATTCTATCCAGCAAGGCTATCATTCAGAATAGAAGGAGAACTAAAGAATCTCCCAGACATACAAAAGTTAAAGAAATTCATCACCACTAAGCCAGCCCTACAAGAAATGTTAAAGGGACTCTTTGAGTGTAAAGGAAACAAAAGTAGAAAGCACAAAAGCAGCAAAATTAAGTATATCTATAAAAATCAGTCAAAGAATTCACAAAGTAAAAGGATGTAAAATATGACACCATATACCTAAAATGTACAGGGGAGAGGAGTGAAGAATGGGTTCAAACTTAAGCAGCCATCAACTTAATATAGACTGTTATATGCATAAGATATTATATATAAACTTAATGGTACCCACAAATCAAAAACCAGTAACAAAGGGGCGCTTGTGTGACTTAGTTGAGCATCTAACTCTTGATTTTGGCTCAGGTCATGATCCAAGGGTCATGGGATCAAGCCCCACATCAATCGGGCTCCGTTTTGGGTATGGAGCCTGCTTAAGATTCTCTCTCTCTCTCTCTCTCTCTCTGCCCTTCCCCTGCTCTCTTTCTCAAAAAAAAAAGAAAGAAAAAAAGAAAGAAATGTATATATATATATATATATATATACACACACACACAAATATGTATATATATATGCACACATATATTATGTATATATATACTAATATATATACTAATATATATATACTATGTATATATATACTAATATATATATATACATAATATATATGTATATACATTATACACACACACACACACACACACAAATAAAGACAAAGGAATCCAAGAACTATCACTAAGGAAAGGCAGCAGCAAACCATGAGAGAAGAGAACAAGAGAAGAAAGGAACAAAGAAGAACTCTAAAAACAACCATAAAATAAGTAACAAAATGTCAATAACTACATACTTATGAATAATTACTTTGAATGTAAATGGACTAAATGCTCCAATCAAAAGACATAAGGTGATGGAATGGATAAAAAAGCAAGATCCATATACAGATGGGTGCCTATAAGAGACACTCATTTTAGACCTAAAGACATACACAGATTGAAAGTCAATGAACGGAAAAGTATTTATCATGCAAATGGAAGTGAGAGTCAGATAGCAATATCTACATCAGAAAAAAGTAGATTTTAAAACAAAGACTGTAACAATAAACAAAGAAGGACACTATATAATCATAAGGTGAACAGTCAAACAAGAAGATATAACAATTATAAATATATCCAACATGGGAGCACATAAATACATGAAGGAGCTAATAAGAACAAACATAAAAGAAGCGATCACTAGTAATAAACAATAATAGCAAGAGACTTTAACACCCCACTTACATCAACGAATAGATCATCCAAACAGAAAATCAATAAGGAAACAGTGGCTTTGAATAACACACTGCACGAGATGGATCTAACATATATATTCATAACATTTGATCCTACAGCTACAGAATACAAATTCTTTTTGAGTGCACATTGGACATTCTCCAGAAGAGATCACAAATGGGGCCACAAAACAAGTCTTAACAAATTCAAAAAGATTGAAGTCATACCATGCACTGTCATGACCACAATGTTATGAAACTGGAGATTAACCATAAGAAAATATCTGAAAAGAACACAAATACACGGAAGTTAAAAACATGCTACTAAACAAGGAATGGGTCAACCGAAAAATCAAAGAGGAAATTTAAAAATACATGAAGATGAATGAAAATGGGAAAAATAACAGTCCAAAATCTTCAAGATGCAACAAAAACTGTTCTAAGATGGAAGTTTGTAACAATACAGGCCTACTTCAAGAAGCAAGAAAAATTTCAAATAAACAACCTTACCTTACACTTAAAGGAGCTAAAAAAAGAAAAACAAACAAAACCCAAAACCAGCAGAAGGAAGGAAATAATAAAGCTAAGAGCAGAAATAAATGAAATAGAAATTTTTAAAAAACAATAGAACAAAACAATGAAACCAGGAACTTGCTCTTTGAAAATATCAACAAAATTGATAATCCTTTAGTCAGACTCATAAAAAAAGGACTCAAATAGACAAAATCAGAAATGAAAGTGGAGAAATATAACAACCAATACCACAGTCGTTCAAAGGATTATAAGAGAATATAATGAAAAATTATATGCCAACAAATTCAACAACCTAGAAGAAATGGATAAATTCCTAGAAACTTGTAATCTATCAAAACTGAACCAGGAAGAAATCTGAAATTTGAATAAACTGATTACCAGCAATGAAATTAAATCAGTAATCAAAAACTCCCTACTAACAAAAGTCCAGGACCAAATAGCTTCACAAATGAATTCTAACAAATATTTAAAGAAGAGTTAATACCTATTCTTCTCAATTCCAAAAAATACAAGAAGAAGGAAAGTTTCCACATTAATTGTATGAAGCCAGCATTACTCAGATACTAAAACCAGATAAAGACACTATAAAAAAAAAAAAAAGAGAACTACCAGTCAATATCTCTGATGAACATAGAAGCAAAAATAGTCAACAAAATGCTAGCAAAACAAATCAAACAACACATTTAAAAAAATCATTCACCACAATCAAGTGGAATTGATTCCCGGGATATAAGGGTGGTTCAATATTTTGAAATCAATCAATGTGACACAACACATCAACAAGAGACAGGATAAAAAACCATATAACCATTGGAACAGATGCAGAAAAAGCATTTGACAAAGTACAACATCCATTCATGATAAAAACCCTGAACAAAGTAGATTTAGGGAAACATACCTCAACATAATAAAAACCATATATAAAAACTACACAGATAACATCATATTCAATTATGAAAACTGAGAGCTTTTCTCCTAGGTCAGGATCAAGACAAGGGTGAACACTCTCACCACTTTTATTCAACATGTATTGCAAGTCCTGGCCACAGCAATCAGAAAAGAAACAAAAAATGAAAGGCATCCCAATAGGTAAGGAAGAAGTAAGATTTTCACTATTTACAGATGACATGATACGCTGTATAGAAAACCCTAAAGACCCTACCAAAAAACTACTAGAATCAATTAATGAATTCAGTAAGGTTTCAGGATACAAAATCAATATGCAGAAATCCATTGCATTTCTATACACTAAAAATGAAGTAGAAAAAACAGAAATTAAGAAAAATGAACTTTTGGGACCTCATCAAGATAAAAAGCTTCCACACTGTGAAGGAAACAGTCAACAAAACTAAAAGGCAACTGACAGAATGGAAAAAGGTTATTTGCAAATGACATATTGGATAAAGGGTCAGTATCCAAAATTCTATAAAGAACTTACCAAACTCAACACCTGAAAAACAAATAATCCAATGAAAAAATGAGAAGACATGAATAGACACTTTTCCAAAGAAGACATCTAAATGACCAACAGACACATGAAAAGATGCTCAGCATCACTCATCATCAGGGAAATACAAATCAAAATCACACTGAGATACCACCTCACACTGGTCAGAGTGGCTCAAATTAACAACTCAGGAAACAACAGATGCTGGTTAGGATGTGGAGAAAGGAGAACCTTCTTGCACTGTTGGTGGGAATGTAAACTGGTGCAGCTGCTCTAGAAAGCATTGTGGAGGTTCCTCAAAAAATTAAAAATAGAACTACCCTGCGGCCCATCAATAGCACTACTAGGAATTCATCCAAAGGATATAGGAGTGCTGATTCATAGGGGCACATGTACCCCAATGTTTATAGCAGTGCTTTCAACAATAGCCAAATTATGGAAAGAGCCTAAATGTCCATCAATTGATGAATGGATAAAGAAGATGTGGTTTATATATACAATGGAATACTATCTGGCAATGAGAAAGAATGAAATCCTGCCATCTGCAACAATGTGGATGGAACTAGAAGGTATTACGCTAAGTGAAATCAGTCAGTCAGAGAAAGACAGATATATTTTTTCATTCATATGTGAAACTTGAGAAACTTAACAGAGGACCATGGGGGGAGGGAAGAGGAAAATATAGTTTCAAACAGATAGGGAGAGAAACCATAAGAGACTCTTGAATGCAGAGAACAAACTGAGTGTTGATGAGGTAGGCAGGGGAGGGAGGAAATGGGTGATGGGCATTGAGGAGGGCATTTATTGGGATGAGCACTGGCTGTTTCATGTAAGCGATGAATCATGGAAATCTACACCCAAAACCAAGAGCACACTGTATATACTGTATGTTAGCTAACTTGACAATAAATTAAATATTAAAAAATTAAAAAATAAATAAAAATTTAACAATAATAAATAAAATAATTCCATTTACAATTGTACCAAAAATAATAAAATACCTGGGAATAAACCTACCATAGAGGTGAAAGACCTATACTCTGAAAATTATAAAACATTGGTAAATGAAATCAAACATGGCACAAATGGAAAGATATTCCATGCTCATGGATTGGAAAAACAAATATTGTTAAAATGTCCATATTACTCAAAGCAGTCTACAGATTTAATGCAATATCTATCAAAATATTAACAGCATTTTTCACAGAACTAGAACAAATCATCCTAAAATTTCTATGCAACCACAAAAGACCCTGAATAGCCAAAGCAATCTTGAAAAAGAAGAACAGAGCTGGAGATATCACAATTCCAGATTTAAAGTTATACTACAAAACTGTAGTTATCAAAACAGTATAGTATTAGCACAAAAATAGACACATAAATCAAGAACAGAATAGAGGGCTCAGAAATAAACCCATAATTATATGGTCAATTAATCTGTGACAAAGGAGGCAAGAATATGCAATGGGAAAAAAAGAGCCTCTCCAACAAATGATGTTGGGAAAACTGGGCGGCTACATGCAAAAGAATGAAACTGGACCACTTTCTCACACAATACACAAAAATAAACTCAAATGGATTAAAGGCTTAAATGTGAGACCTGAAACCTTAAAAGTCCTAGAAGAGAAAACAGGCAACAATTTCTCTGACATTGGCCATAGGAACATTTTTCTAGATATGTCTCCTGAGGCAAGGGAAACAAAAGCAAAAATAAACTATTGATGGGACTACATCAAACTAAAAAGCTTCTGCACAGCAAAGAAAACAATAAACAAAACTAAAAGGCAACCTCCTGAATGGGAGAAGATATTTGCAAATCACATACCCAATAAAGGGTTAGTAACCAGAATATATAAAGAACTTAATACAACTCAACACCAGAAAAACAATGTCATTAGAAAATGGGTAGAAGATACTAACAGACATTTCTCCAAAGAAGACACACAAATGGCCAACAGACACATGAAAAGATGATCAACATCACCAATAATTAGGAAAATGCAAATCAAAACCACAATTGGATATCACCTCACACCTGTCAGAATGGCTGAAATCAAAAACATAAGAAACAAGTGTTGACAAGGTTGTGGAGAAAGGGGAACTCGTGTACTATTGTTGGGAATACAAACTGGTGTAGCCACTGTGGAAAACAGTATGGAGATTCCTCAATAAATTAAAAACAGAATTACCATATGATCCAGTAATTCCACTACTGGGTATGTATCCAAAGATAATAAAAACCCTAATTTGAAAAGATATGCATACCCCTATGTTTACTGCAGCATTATTTGCAATAGCCAAATTATGGAAGCAATCCACATGTCTATCAATAGAGAAATAGATAAAGAAGTACTGTGTGTGTGTGTGTGTGTGTGTGTGTGTGTGTGTGTGTAATGAAATGTTACTCAAATATAAAAAACAATGAAATCTTACCATTTGCAATAACATGGATGATGGAGCTAGAGGATATAACACTGAGTGAAATAAGTCACAGGAAGACAAATATCAAATGATTTCACTCATATGTGGAATTTAAGAAACAAAAGAAAGGCCCAGCTCCCTTCACATCTAGCTATGGCTCTGTGATTCACATTGGTCAATGGATGTGAGCAAAATGAATGTAAGCAGAAATGGCAAGTTCAGCTTCTGAATCATGCCCTTCAAGGGAAGGTATGTGCACAATATGTATCTGAAATGGCCAAAGATGGCCCAGTCATCTTAGGTCTTAACATGGAAGCCACATGTTGAGAATGACAGAGCAACAAGAGAGAGGGAGACTAGGTCTCCAAAAGTTTTGAGTTCACTAGACCACCTGTCCTGACATTTACAGGAGAGAAAAATAAACATTATCTTTAAAAAATAAAAAATAAAAACAAAGGAACAAATAAAAGAGACATACCAAAACAAACAAACAAAGCAGACTCTTAACTGTAAAGAATAAAGTGATGGTTACCAGAGGGGAGGCATGATGGGTGAAGTAGGTGAAGGGGATTAAGAGTATACTTACCATGTGGGGCGCCTGGGTGACTCAGTTGGTTAAGCGGTTAAGCGTCTGACTTCACCTCAGGTCATGATCTCTCCATTTCCATTCCAGCCCTGCATCGGGCTCTGTGCTGACAGCTCAGAGCCTGGAGCAAATTCCGATTCTGTGTCTCCCTCTCTCTCTGCCCCTCCCTCCCTCTTTCTCTCTCTCTCAAAAATAAACATTAAAAAAAATTTTAAGGGTACACTTATGATGAGCACTGAGTAACACACAGAATTGTTGAATCACTATACTATACACCTGAAACTAATATAATACTGTGTATTAACTAAAGTGGAATTAAAATAAAAAATAAAGTGAAATAAAATTTCCAAGAGCTTTTTCTTGTTCTTTGTTCCTTTTGTAGCATTCTGTTCATTTTTCATGAATGCAACATCTCATCTTTCTGACAATAGAATGCTTTCTCATGTATCCTGCATTACATCTGTTCCCTCCAAATGACTGCGTTTTATTATGTTTCATTGTTTATGTTTACCTCTTTAGTGTTAGAGGCTTTCCTCAAATGTGTGATAAGGCTTGATTGTATATTCATATTTAAGAGTGAATTACTTTTTAATAATTTAGTAACTTTAGAAATAATTTTTAGCTTATTGGAAGCTTTGTATAAGTGGCCAAGACTCATTGACTGTAAGTTTACATTGTAGAGTAATTTTATTTAGCAGAACCACAAACATGTCGTTTAGTGCTTTCTTTGTTATTGTTTAGTTTTTTCAGAGGGATACAAGCCTGGTCTCCAGTAGGCTAGCTATAGGCCAGGGAAGCTGGGATGGGATGTCTCTCAATTCAGCTAGTAGAATTTAATTTAATCCCCTGTTTTCAACAAGGAGCCTCAACATGACCCTTTCTTGTGCCAGAGACTGAAACCAGTCTGGAACAATTCCTCTGGAGAATAATCTGAGGTCTCTTCCAGGTCTGGGGAATGGACATTGGGCAATATGGGATGAGACTGGGAACCAGGGGTATACAGACTCCTTATATAGACTCTGAACCAAGTCCTATGTTTTCTGCTCCAATCCCTCACTCCTCCCAGTCAGTCCCAAGTGCCTCTCCTCCCTGAGCCCTTCTGGGGTCCTATGAAGAGAATCACCTTGTTTGTGTCAGCCTCCTCTCCAGACACTTGGGATTCAGTTTACTCTATTCTCCTACATCAACTACCTCTCATTCACTGGTTTTCCATTTTTTAAAAATGTGAAATTGTTTCTTGTCCTGAGCCATTACCTTGTCTTGTCCTGATGGATCTTATAGGAGGGCGTATAGATAAATGCTTAGGTTAGATTTGTCACCTTTATTTTTTTTAATTTTTTTAATGTTTTTATTTATTTTTGGGACACAGAGAGACAGAGCATGAGCAGGGGCGGGGCAGAGAGAGAGAGACACACACACAGAATCCAAAGCAGGCTCCAGGCTCTAAGCTGTCAGCACAGAGCCCGATGCAGTGCTTGAACTCACAGAGTGTGAGATCATGACCTGAGCTGAAGTTGGATGCTTAACCGACTGAGCCACTCAGGTGCCCCTAGATTTGTCACCTTTAAATGGAAGTCCATTGCAAATACCTTCTCCCTATCTGTAATTTGTTTTTGGACCTGATCTTCTCCCACAAAGCATAATAATAACAATGACAACAACAATAATAATAATACTCCTTCTTTAGAGTGTTCTTGTGAAGTTCCAAAAGTGGTAATGTATGAGACAGCACTTTATAAACTGGAATATGCCATATGAATTCTAGTTACTATTAAAACAAATAGGGGCTCCTGGGTGGCTCAGTTAGTTGAGCATCTGACTCTTGATTTTGGCTCAGATCATGATCCCAGGGTCATGGAATAGAAACCCATGCTGAGCATGGAGTCTGCTTAGGCTTCCCTCTCTCCCTCTCCTTCTCCCCTCCCCCACTTGCCTTCATTCATTCTCTTTCTCTCTCTCTCTCAAAAAAAAAATTCATTTTTGTATCCCTCGTAGCAGGAAACAGACTACATGAACATTTTCAGAAATGTTTTAGGCTTATTTATAACAACTAGAGAACACCTTTTTTTGGTGAAAATATTCCACAGAACTGTTCTTAAATAGACATTTAAAGTAATCATTGACCTCAATGATCTAAGAGTAACATCCAATACATTAGAGATAGAACATTAGTAATAATATATTCACAAAAATATCTTCAATATTTTAGTGTTAGATGTTATAGTTCTGACTTTCAAATAGAGGCAATCTACCTGTGTTTTAAGTTACATCAATTCAAATTTATCCTTGAGTCTAAATATACTAATTTAATGCCAGTTCTTGTTAAATACAAAAAAATAGAAAACAGGAAAATCGTAATATTCTGGCAGTGCTCATTATGTTTGGGATCTTTCTCTCTTCTTCATTACATATCAAACATTTACACCTGGGTCAGATATTATGCACTGTTTTTTAGTCCAAAAGACTAAAATATTCAAACTAATGTCAGGTGAAAAGTGCCAAAGAAGATCACTAAGCCATTCTGTTCGCTAAATGAAATTATCTGTCCACTTAGCCAAGTGAGAAAGGTGCATGTCTCAAAGGATTTAGTTTGGAGAATACATTTTTATAACATAAAGAATGAGATAATTAATAAAAAGAGAAAGACTGGTTGTTCAGATAAACATTAGGTTGATAATATAGGATTCTATCTTCCCTATGAAGAGTTGAGATAATTGCTTTCAGAAAAGTTTCTGCTATTTTCCAGGTAATTTCACATAGAGAATCTTACTTAATCCTTCCCTTAGTTGCTTAAAGTATCTGGATTCAATCCCGTTTTGCAGATAAGAAACTGAGAGGTCAAAAAGCTAAGCTACTTATTAAACTTAGAGTCAGCATTTGAACCCAAGTCTCCAAGTTCCAAGGAAAATGCCTGATTGACCACTCCACTCCAGGGATAAATCACCTGCTGAAATCTTGCGATCTGCTGAAAATGCACTGAGGCACACATGGGATGAAGGATAAAAGTGGGGACCTCTCACAGCCCACAGCATTGTCAGCAGATGTCCCGTGGCATATGCCGGCACATTCTGTCAGCCCCTTGGGGGCACCAGAGTATCAGACGACCAAAATGACAGGTTGTACAAAGATCCAGACTCATTACAAATGGCCCTTCTTTTCCTTTTGTTTCGTTCGTTCTGAGCAGCTGGCATCTTTCAGCGAACTGTCGGTATTATATTTAAGACATAGTACATCATTAAAATAAAGCTCGGGGCTAATAATTATGTCTTGTTCAGGTGTTTTATGACTAAAGATTCTGACTTTCCCCCAAGGTTTCCAACTCACTCTTTTCCAAATTGCTTCTCTAAGGGCATTTGTTACATTGTGGACGTGTCCCCAACAATTAAATAGCAGTTTAATCCTCCCTCTCTAGATCTTTCTTTTTGAGGTAGTGTCCCGGAGCCTAAGCTGCTTCCGCTTTCGAGGCGGTATTTATGGAGTCCTCACCTGGCTGCCTGAGCGTGATTGCACACACAGGTCAATCCCAGTGGAAAGCCAGCGCCCAGCCTTGGTGCTGCTCACAGGAAGCAATACTCCTACCCTCCCTGTTTGGCCTCCATCTCCCCCTTTGTTCAACAGTCATTAAGACATCAACACACCCAATTTAACTATCAGATGGGGAGAAGAGCAGCACAGGACCTGGATTACACAAGTGTTGAAACTCTAAGCTTTATTTTATCTATAAAATGAGATTGATGGCAGTCCCCACCATTCAGAATTATTGTGGAGACCAAATGAGGTCCCGTATGTGAAATCACTTTGTCACTTGTAAAGAAGGTAGTACTTTAGAATTGGCAAAAGCATTCTCATTGAGGTTGCCTCTTCAGCGCTTGGTAAACCCTGGTACTTTGTGGTGGGAGGGAGCAGCTCTTTGCTAGTTTACTTCTAAAGTGGAAAAGCCTCTTGGGGCGCCTGGGTGGCTCAGTCGGTTGGGTCTCAGACTTTGGCTCAGGTCATGATCCCACAGTTCAGGAACGGACTCTGTGCTGACAGCTGAAACCCTGAAGCCTGCTTCCAGTTCTGTGTCTCCATCTTTCTGCCCCTCCCCTCCTCATGCTCGCTCTCTCGCTCGCTCTCTCAAAAGTAAATAAACATTTTTAAAAATTTTAAATATAAAGCCTGTTGGACCATTTCCTTCGTTGGCTTGGCATGTAATATGGCTGTGCAAGGAGGCAAAGCAAATAGGGCAAGGGGACATCTCCTCTATGCAAGGCAGCAAGAGAATTAGATTGACTTTAATGACCACCCCCCAGGTGCCCCTCTTAATCCCTGAAAAAAAGAAACTCTCTTGAAAGCAGGGTCTGTGTAAGTATTCCTTTACAAACTCTCAATTTCCTTGTTAAGCCTCTTAGTTCTCTTACTGTTTAGGATTCACAAAACGCAATTTGACACAAACATTTAAATTAGCACTACTTAACCAAGATTCTCTTAGGTTATTTCTACTTAGCTCAATCTAGTTGGATATCCAGTAGCAAATAGCTGAACTACTTAGATTTTACAATTTGTAATCAGAAACAAACACCTTGATATGGATATCCAAATCTCAGGACCACATATACATAATTATTTCTTTCTAATGTAAATGATATATTTGATATATTTTTTATATAACTTAGAACTCTCAAGGAACTTGAACCCTGGATCACTCTTCAATTCTTTTATTAAATATTTTCAGCCCCTTTTCAGGGCAGGTGCTTTTCTATGGGCTGAGGGTTCAGAAATGAATAAACACTGAGTTAACCCAGCTTTCCTAGGTCTTGCCAAGTAGCAGAATTATCTGTCTCCTCTGCCCAAAGACATTCTACCAGAGAACTGACTTGCTTGGTCTTCGGGTTACATCTAGGTCTGCCAAACTCAGGTAAGTTCAACTAGCTATAAACTAATTGTTATAAACTATTTTAATGTAAACAGAGTAAATTGAAAAACCCATTTATTCATACAAGTTCACTTTGGCAGTTTGATTCTGTTCAAACTGACAAAATAAACAAAATTCCAAACTTTCACAGGCATTTCGACCTCATTCTCAGACTTGGTTAGCTTTGCAAAACAGCAACAATTATTAGATTTGCATAAATCTTATTACCTAACATTTATTAAGCCCTAACAATGTGGCATGTTCTTAACATGGATTATGTTTCTTAAGCCTCATGATAACTATTAGCATGATGAGAGATTATCTCCAATTTACAGATGGCAAATGTAGCAGGAATGAAACCAAGAATTTCTCACCAGGTCTAGCCCTTGACACGCTAGTGAAATAAATGAAATATCTCCTCACTCTTAAATATGTTTTAATTTAACATTTATTGAGTACCTACTATATATAAATTACAGTGCTAAATTCTGGAGAGATACAGTTCCTACCCCCAAAAGCAATTAAAAATTTAATAGAGCATATGACATGTACAGAAATAATATAAGGTATTAAATTAAGTCGGCAGAGGCAGCAGTGGAAGGAGTTCTGGACATGAGCCAAGAATGGAGGTCCCACACGAGAACACCGCTATTGTGGTGGAGTGGGTGCTCGGGCACTCTTCATCCTCTGCCAGTGACAGGCTTAATAGTGCATACCACACCACTGAGAGTGTTGGACAAGAAAACAGAGTGAGTGAGAAAGGTCCATCTTGAATCTCTCCCAGCAAGAAGGCCAGTAGAGGAGCATCCTTCCTCTGCAGCTATTCTGGGTCAGGCTTCAGCTCCCTCCCCCACACCCCTCATCTGCTCTCAGGTTCTCCCCATGGTAGTCCCATTTACTCAGACCACTCACACTGAGCTTCACTCTCCCACTGAGCACCC
The DNA here is from genome assembly GCF_028018385.1 of Neofelis nebulosa. NCBI lineage: Eukaryota > Metazoa > Chordata > Mammalia > Carnivora > Felidae > Neofelis > Neofelis nebulosa. The sequence continues at coordinate 190,744,005 of NC_080782.1, read as the reverse complement.
ACGGGAGCAGGCTCTTTCCTGTGGAACCTGAGCGACCTTCCCCCACCACTTAACCTCTTGTCTTAGTCTGTTTAGGCTGCTAGGTTAGGGTCTGGGTGGCTTATTAGCAATGCACACTTATTTCTCACAGTCCTGGCCACCAGGGGAGCCCAAGATGAAAGTGTAGCATATTTGGTATCTGGCGAGACCTACTTTCTGGTTCATAGACCACCGTGTTTTCGCTGTGTCCTTACATGGTGGAAGACGAAGGAACTCTCTGGGGCCTGTTTTATAAAGGTGCCGATCCTGTTCTGGCGGGCTCCACCTTCATGACTTAATCACTTGCCAAAGGCCCCACCTCCAAATTTTGTCACATTAGGGATTAGGTTTCAACATATGAATTTGGGTACGACACAAACATTCAATCTTCTTTTTTTTTAATGGATCTTTCCCTTATTATAAAAGTAAGGTGTGCATATTTTTAAATTTCAAACTATTAAAAAGGAGAGGAAGAAAAATACAGACTATGTTGTTTCCCACCCTCCGGCCGCCCAGGACTAAGGGGCCTCTGGGCACTGGTCCCTTGAGCTTCTTCTCTTTATACACAAGGACACCCACATCCACACACACCTTCACACATACACACACGCACACACACCACATGCGCTTACATAGCACAGTCACTTCAGACAACTGACGGGAGACCCAGAGTCCTGCACCACCAGAGATGCAGCAAGGATTGTCACAGAGGCCTCAGAAAAGGACATCTAAGTCCTAAGAGAGCGGACAGTTCAAAAAAGGTTAATCTCCTGTCCAAGGGCAGTATCTGACTCACAGCGAAGCATTCACAGTATGGGTGCCAAAACTTGTGGTAACAGAAGAAGGGTTGTCTGCTGAGAACTTTTCCTCAGTGGACACCAGCACTGTGAGGACACAGAAGGCATTTTATGCCCCGGCTTCCCTCAATGGGCACCAGTCTCAGAGAAGGCATTGCTGGGGGCTATAGGGACAGGGTAGCCATGCATAGTTTCCCAGGAAATAGGAACATTATTGAAGCGAGTCAGGTCGAGAGAGGAGGAAAATGCTGGACACGTTGTGGGTAAAAACTACAGTACCTGAAACACTCCCTGAGGACTCTAGGATTGCTGGAAAGAAATTTGCCATGAGTGTTAGGTCCCTCAGAACGCACTGGGACAGATTTTGAAAGAATGACTGCTTTGTAGCTGTCCTTCTGACTCTCGGGATTCTGATGTGGGAAACGTGGGAGACACAGCAATACAAATCGAGCACTCCTGACAGGGCAGATAAGACCTGGAATCTGAGATTGCCAAGACCCTGACATCAGCGGGCTGCAGAGAAGATACCTCCCACTGTTCGCTGCGGCTGACACCAGATAGCATAAAGAGACAGCCAGCCCCAAAGAGTCAAAAACAAGAGCTGCAATCAAACAATCTGGGGGATACAGACGTTTTCCCTGAGGCAAGTCACAAGATACTCTATAACAGAATACAGCTGCTTAAGTAAACCCTCCTCATTGCAAAATCTCTCCACTGGCAGAGTTCTAGAGTGTGAACCATGCAAGTCTTCAAATAAATCCATGCCAAAAATATATTTTTTTTCCTGTCTTGTTTTTTAAAACAACAAAAAAGGGTAGGAATGCAAATTGTACTAAATACTGGCTGATTACCGAGAGTGACTCCGGTATGAGCTAGGGAAAACACATGCAATTAGGAGACAAGGGGAGAGACCAGACTATATCTTGGGATACAGTATCACAAAATGAGGCATCATCCCTATTCTACAAAATACAACTCTTCCAGGAGATAAAACATAATTTGCTGAAACATGTTTGTAAATGTTTTTAATAATCTGATCGACGTTTGTTTTAAAATTATATCCATTTTCTATTATTGCTTCCGGTAAATTTTTACTTTTAGTTCCATAAAACAGTAGCTTGCTTCCTTTTTTAAATAATTCAGTTCATGATTTCTATCTTGATGTTTGCTGAGAGGTTCAAGATAGAAATGTCGAATCTAAATAAAAAAGAAAACTGAAAACAAATCTTAGAATGAACCAGAAATTCAGAGTAATAAGGGTATATATGGTCAGGGGAAAAAAAATTCTCATTAGCCAGAGAAATCCTGCATGAGTAAAAAATTAACAGGCATCTCCTTTGGTCTTCTGTTCTCTGATGTCCTCGAGAGTGTCAGACTCACCTTGGTATGACATGACCGCACAGAGCCTCTTCTGTCATGGACTGATGCCCTTTGGTTTCAAATAAGTGCTGTTTTCTGGAGACTTTTACTCCTTTTCTGGCCATCATCCCAGAAGTATTGATCAGCTTAGTGCCATTGCCCTATTCTGCCTCAGAATGGCGCCGGAGTTATCTCTTAAAACCCAAATTTCGTCATGCCACTACTGCTTAAACCTCTGTGGTCATTCCCTCTCATCTCCCAGTAACAATGCTCAATGTCCTTAAAAAGTCTAAAAGAGTCTTTATAATCTAGATGCTGCCAAGCTTCCAGTTTCCAATGAACAAACTGAGAACCAGTCTGGTAAAAGAAAAAAAGCTCACAAAAGGTCACCAACTGGTGATGGAACTGGGCTGGGTTTTGAAAATTGAATTTCCCCTCCCAGAACTTCTGCACTGCCCCCGGTGCAGAAAGTTAGACTTTTCAGTTTTATTTAGAAAAAAAAATAGGAATCACACACTATTTCTAGCATATTACAGTAATCATTCCTTATCCATGAGGGATTCGATCAAAGACTCCCCAGTCTTACCATATACTGTAATAAAAGTTACGTGAATGTGGTTTCTCTCTCTCTCTCTCTCCGTCCCACGCACACACCCTTTCTCTCTCAAACTATCTTATTGTACTGCACTCACCCTTCTTCTAGGGACGATGTGAGATGATAAAATGCCTACGTGATGAGATGAAGACAATGACACAGGCACTAGGACGAAGCATTAGGCTACTACTGACCTGATGATTCATCAGAAGGAGGGTCATCTGCTTCTGGACCGTGCTTCACGCGGGTGATGAAACTGCCGGAAGCAAAACTGCAGGTGAGTGGGCACCACTGGAGTTATTTGAAAACTTCGGGGAGGGTTGAGCTAGCCCTCTAATGACGATGCTCAGGAAGTTATTCCAACACATTTGAAAATGATTTAAACTACTCTTTTTTGTTTTGTTTCTTTCATCTGGTATACTTTAATATTGTCTTGTTTGCTTAATCCCAACATGACTAACTAGTCTCTTTTTACTGTTTTTTATGAGGCGGCATTTCCTAGATCATGATTATCACACTGACTCTGGAATTTCACTACTTTAAGGGGCCCACCCTCCCCCCGCCCCAGAAGAGGTCTAGGTTGTGTTTTTCATCTTCTGAGGTCATCAGACCCTCAGCAGTAAAAGAACTCTATGGGAGCCCTCGTTTCTGCTTTTTTCTCCTATTGTTCTAAGAATTTCCTCTCCAAACTGTGGCCTCCAGCTCTGATCATTCCTACAAAGATATTGAAAGACCCAAAGCCCAATCATCCCTACACTGTACTCAGTGAAACCTGGGGCCCAGAGTCAACCATAGAATAATACTGGATTCACTGGCCCTTTGCCTCTACAGTGATGTCCCTTGTTCTGCGGGTGGCAGCTGTCCCATGGGCAACCAGAGCTGCTGTCTGTCTGACGCGGTGTCTCTTGATGTGGCCAGAACCTGGAAACCCTCAGCAAACAATTCAGCCCTGACATGGAGGCCCTTTGGCTCTTCAGCCCTGTCCCTGAGCACCTGATCCTACACTGGATACCTTCTTAGGAATGTAGCTCTAACATTCTTGCAGGCTTAGCTCACCAATAAGGGCTATTTGTTCCCATTTTACACCTATTCATAGATACGTATTATTTTAACTTTTAGTCAAAAGAATTTTATTTTGAAATAATTTTAAAAGAACTATTTGACAATGACATCAAAATAATAAAACCAATTTATCATTCAATAAAATCTTTTTCAAAATATTCTATAATTTAAATTATTTTAGCACCCCTTTTCAGTCTCAAAAGTGTCCCAGTTTGTGATGGTTACCAGAGGGAGGTGGGGAGGGATGGGTTAAGTAGGCAATGGGGGTTAAGGAGGGCACTTGTTGTGATGAACACCGGGGGATGTATGAAAGTTTTGAATCACTATATTGGACACCTGAAACTAACATTATACTGTATGTTAACTAACTGGAACTTATATAAAAACTTTTTAAAAGTTAAATGTAATTTTTTTAAAAGTGTCACTGTTTGGACATTAAGTTACATGGTTGCCTTACTTGACGATGTGGGATGAGAAGGAGCAGAGTCCCAAATCCACATCAAGAGTGGTGTTACCAGGTCGTTGCATAGTGAACCAAGAGCCCTTAATGGCACCACACTCCAGTGACACTCAGCCACAGCAAACAACCTGCACAGTGTCCAGGCAGAAGGTAGCACTTTCTTGGCTGCTTTTGGGTCCCAGGAATATAGACGGTGCCCGATGTGCCCCAAATACCTCCAACTAGCTGTGTGTCTGGATGGGGGTTGCCTGAGGAAAAGATGGGGCCAGGACACACATGGAAGACTTTCAGGTCCTGGCCAAGGAAGAGAGACGAAGGTCATATAGACAGCAGCCTGGATGGGCAGTGGGGCAGCAGCTACATGTAAGACAAGGGACAGGGCCACAAGACAGAGCAGCTATGGAATAGGCCAAGGGCTTTGCAGGAAATGCCAAGGGCTCCTCACCCACATCAGGAGATATTCTAAGTTCCCAGAACAGATACTATCTTGGGGTAGAGGAGGAACGAGAGCAAGCATAAAGAAACGAGCTATTTAAATTATATCTAACAGGATTTAAACTAGTTTGGACCTTTAGTTACCTTCTACCTTCTAGAGCAGACTATTTATTTTTCTGGGCACATCTGGGTATAACGCATGCAAATTTGCAACCCTACTATGCAAGTGGGCTTTGGCAAATGTATTTAACTTCTGAAGCTGCTGCTTCCGAATGAGATTAATCAGTTGGCTCTTCTGGGTGATACCAGCTTTAGATCATAGAATTTCCTCCAGTTGTCACTCAGAAAAGTTAGATTTCTTGAATAGTAAGATAAAGGGTAGAAGAGAGAGGGAAGGGACTCTAGGGAGATTAAATAATGGGAGAAAAGTATTAAAGGAGAGGTAAAAGAAACTGTCTCTATGTTTCCTTAGTGTTCGTCCTGCTGAATATTAACAAAGGCGGTCTTTTCAATTACAACATGTTACAAATGTGAAACTGGGCACTGAGGAAACAATCTGAAATGCTTCCAAACACTGAGGAGTAAGAGCTCTCAGAGGCAGAGTCTATGGGCCCAGATACCTTCAGGGATTACTGCGAGGACTGTGTTGGTTTTGTGCTGGAACACAAAAGATAACCTGCACCCAAGAGTCTTGAGGAGTTTAGAAACTTTAGATCCTACATATCACTGTCTCAGGTGTAAAATTACCATGCCCTACGCCTGATCTCTCTGTGGCGCTCTCGCTCTGATGACACTGTGGGAAATATGAGAGACACATGGTAATCTGTTTGGGGAATAAGGGAAAGGTGTTGGAAAAACAGAAAACGTATTCCCTGGGAAACTATTTGAGTTCCACTAAGCAGAAAAATGTACAAGCTCACTCCTAATTCACTCTGAAGTAGTGTGTTTCAGTTCCCTTGTAAAATACAGAAACACAAAATCGGAATGTGTGTCCCAGCAAGAGCTCTCTTTTGAGAGCTTAGGCCAAAGAGAGCAAAATTTACCCAACTGCCATATGCCATAAATCATAGTTCTACAAAACACATAGTTCCTGCCTGCCGATTTTTTCCCCAAAAGAAACAGTATTATTGTGCTTTCTCCACAAAACTAAAATACTATGAAAATTTTTAAAGAAAACAGAAACAAAAAACTTTCCTTTCACCCATCTGCCCTTTGGTTCCACGCCTTACTTAATTCATCTCTATCCTCATCATCCTCACTCTCATCCAAGCTGGAAATCTCAACATTGCCTTTTGCTCATACCTCTCCTGGACCCTTACCACCTGACTATTCTCCCAGACGGTCTTTCTTCTGTTCCTATTGTCACTTCCCGAGGGGACTTGGTTGGGATCTCACCCAGCTGTCTGCCTCTCTTGAGCTGCCCTTTTCTTCATTCTTAGCCTCTCCCCAGGAAAATCTCCCCTCTTTCCTCCTTTCTGTAAACTGCCCATGGGGCAACCTTCCCCACACACAGCTCAGTTAAGTCTCTCCTCAGCAACAAATCTTGACATCCTCCTGTGCGAGAACAACAAACACCACAGAAGCATTTAATGGTCTCCATGACCTGCCCCCAATTCCGTGTGCTATTTGTTTCTTGCCATATATATGTATACATATACATATACATATACATATACATATACATATACATAGGGAGAGAGAGAAAGAGAAAGCACACCAACAGGGAAGAGGGGCAGAGGACGAGAAAGAATCTTAAGCAGTCTCCACACTCAGTGAAGAGCCTGATGTGGGACTCAATCCCATAACCCTGGAATCACGACCTGAACCAAAATCAAGAGTTGGACACTCAACATACTGAGCCACCCAGGTATACTGATTCTCCTATACCTTTTTCAATCACCTTCTGCCACAGTGACATCAGACTATAAGTATTTATTCAAATACCTTCCTACTTCTAGTGTTTGCACTGCATTCTTCTTTCTAGAATGTTCTTCACCCCACCTTTCAGCCCCAAACAAACAAAGACTTACTGAAATCTTACCCATATGTCAAAACTCAGCTCCAAGAAACCTCCTTCATGATCCTTTCCTGATTTCTGTGATTAAAATTAATGTACCCCTTTCCCACACCTTCATATGTCTGGGCCTTCCCATCAACACTTACCACTTTGTACCCTATACTACAGATATTTGGGTTCCCTTGTCTTTCTCATTAGACTATAAGCTGCTTGAGTGCAGAGATGTGTCCCAGCAATGTTTGTGGAGTGGAATCTACTAGGCCTTGTGCTGGTCAAAGCTAACTTCACCATCACTATCACGTAAAGAAGTGAAATGAACTTGTTCTTTATTAACAGGCTCATGTCTACCTCAGAGATGTACAAATTACATTTTTCTAAAGGGGTCACATCTTTGGTGAAGTTATTCATATAACTGTAATTAACAATGTGCTTAAATGCCTTAATTTAAATATATATATATATATATATATATATATATATATATATATATACACACACACAGAGATAGAGATAGAGAGAGATTCAAAGTTAAACCAGAAATACAACGTGTTATCCTTTATTATAGGAAATTGCAGGAAGAAGTTAATGTGTCTGAACAAGACAAGGTGCTTGAAGTCAAAAAAGATTTAAGTTTGAATCTTGCCTCCTCTACTGTGAGCTGCCTGGTCTTAGGCAAGGCCCTAAATTTGAGCCTCAGTTTTCTAGTCTGTAAAATAGGGAAGAAAATGCCTACCTACCTCTTCTAGGTAAGTGAGTTAAATAATAGATGTAATAGTACTTTCTGAACTGCAAGTTTATTAACAAAGAATATATATTAGTATTATCCTGACTAAAAGACTTAACCAAAGAACATACTTCAATGGTACTACTGTTTAGGGGCACCTGGGTGGCTTAGTCGGTTAAACACCCAGCTTCAGCTCACAGGTTGTGGGTTCCAGCCCCGTGTCGGGCTCTGTGCTGACAGCTCAGAGCCTGGAGCCTGCTCCGGATTCTGTGTCTCCCACTGTCTCTGCCCCTCCCCCCTCACTCTGTCTCTGTCTCTCTCTTAAAAATAAACATTAAAAAGTTTTTTTTAATGTTACTACTGTTTTAAGCGGCTGGCTGGTACCACTTGCAAAGGCAGTGTTTTGTCTAGATGACTCGCATTCTGCATTGTTATTCCAGGCTGGTTGGTAACTCCTAACAGAGGAATTTATGCAGAGCCAAGGGCATTTCACATCACAGTCTGCAGACATAGATTGATCTGCCTCTCCTGACTTTTCCAAAGTCACATAAGCTATCCCAAGAATACCTAACATGTGACTTAATTCTGTTTCTACAAATCTAGTCTGCTGTTTTTTCAAAACACAGAAGGACACATAAGCCTCCTGCTTACAAATTCTATAAGTATTGGGGCGCCTGGGTGGCTCAGTCGCTTGAGCGTTCAACTTCGCCTCAGGTCAGGATCTCACAGTTCATGAGTTTGAGACCTGTGTCAGGCTCTGTGCTGACAGCTCAGAGCCTGGAGCCTGTTTCAGATTCTGTGTCTCCCTCTCTCTGCCCCTTACCCGCGCATTCTCTGTCTCTCTCTGCCCCTTACCCGCGCATTCTCTGTCTCTCTCTGTCTCTCAAAAATGAATAAACGTTAAAAAAAAAATCTAAAAAAAAAATTCTATAAGTTTTGTAGTAGTCACACAACCACACTGAAGGAAAGAAATTAGGAATAGATAATAGTTGTAAATACCACTAAGCAACACTTTAGTTTGGGCAGTGTGGGTAGTGTAGAGTCATAGTTTAACCCTTTGGGTGCCCAAGATTTCAAATTCTTTTTACTAGTTTAAATGGTTTCCCAACTTCCCCACCTTGGTGATCGGACTACATGAGAACTCTTGCTGGTCTTCCAATCCACCACACTTTCAAAAGCCTCCCCCTTCGCCACTACCTGAAATGAAATGATCCACCTTTTCCAATAGCTGAACTTCCATTCCTGCTGGTTCCCTCGGGTCTTCGGTAAAGTCATCTCTGATACTCTCAGGAAAAGTTACTGACTCCCTCCTCTGTGTTTCAAGTAAGTTTCTCCTGTCATTACTTTAGCATTTATTTTGGGAGTGCTACAACTCTTTCTGTACACATCTGTCTCCGAATTCCATGATGGTAAGGCTTGAGGGTCTTTTTTTAATCTTGCACATAATGGTGTCAGAGATGAGTACATTTTGTTTACCTGCTAAATATTTAGAAATGTTTGTTAAATGAATGAATATGTTATCACTAGTGAAATTCAATTATTGTACTACTATATTTAAGTGATGACACTGAGATTTAAGCCCTACTTGCTTCTCTATGAGTTTACATAAAATGGTATGTATTCTATGAAGTGTCTTTTTTTTTTCAAGTCCTCTGCTATGAATATCATTTTTCCCCCATGTAATTTAGGTTCTTTCTCATTAGGTATAATCATTGTCCCTTTAATTGCTATTGTGTTTATTCTCTGCTCCTTCCTTCCTGCTCCCCATTTGTTTAATATGTCCCATGTCCTCTCTTTCTCATTCTTATGAATCCTTGAAATGTCATGGCTTAATGTATTTCTTTACTTGGCATAATTCTTTATTTGGTTTTCATACCTATCATGTACTAATGGAAACACATCTTTATACTAGGCAGGATTATGACATGTCCAGTCAAAATCAAAATATTCTAGGAGTCTCCCTCTCTTTTCTGTTTCCATTGCATCCACCTTCACACTGGTTCTACCTCGCCACACCTGAGTTATAACTGCAACAGCCTCCTAACGTCTCAGTCTGCATGCAGTACGCCCTATTCTTTTTTTTTTTTAAATTTTTTTTTTTTTTTCAACATTTTTTATTTATTTTTGGGACAGAGAGAGACAGAGCATGAACGGGGGAGGGGCAGAGAGAGAGGGAGACACAGAATCGGAAACAGGCTCCAGGCTCCGAGCCATCAGCCCAGAGCCTGACGCGGGGCTCGAACTCACGGACCGCGAGATCGTGACCTGGCTGAAGTCGGACGCTTAACCGACTGCGCCACCCAGGCGCCCCCAGTACGCCCTATTCTAATCAGAACATGTATCACTCCTGAGTTATTCTTCCTAAAACACTGGTTTCATTTTATTAATCCTATGAATAAGGGCCTTTAATTTCCCTGGGACAACACCTGGCATTCAAGATTCTCACAATCTGGCCACATCCTGTCTTTCTAATTTTATTCTCTATTTCTCCATTCTCCATTACTGTTGTAAGTGGTTCAGAAGAAGTTCGCTCTAATAACCACACTGATGTTCATCCCTTTGTGGCCCCTCTTTTGCCTCTGGACTGGCTCTGTGACTTGCTTATTACCACTGGACCATGGTGGAAGTGAGGCTGCAGGACTTCGGAGAGGAGGTCTCAAGAAGTCTTGCACTAACTTAGACCTCCTTCCTCAGGAAGTCTGTTTGACTGGGATCACTCTGATTCTACCGTAGCCCAAACTACAGCTTTCCTCTGAGGTCTATAAACAGAGGGGAGAAAAAACTAAATAAAAAGATCCTTTTAATCTTGTCTTTCCAAATGTAATGCCAGAGCTCGGGGAAAATACAACCCGATCCACCATCTGATCCTCTGGACTGTGCTAACTGCTTGGTACACAGATCACATCTAGAAAATCACTTCACTTCACCAAGCCTCCATTTCCTCAGTCAGTTGCATGCATCCTTGTGAGCGATTGTTGAGGAGATGATGAGGAGAGCCCAAAGATTGCCCCGCCTACTGCATTGAGAGCATTTCCAGCACACAGAGGAGGAACTTAGGCAAAACCCAGTGAAGAACTTGAATTGAAGATATAGAGCTGACAATTCAGGGTCACTAAGGAGGTTATAGTTAGAAGGACAAAGTAAAAGAGAGGAGAGAGCAGGGCAAAGAAAGAACCTTCAGGGGCGCCTGGGTGGCTCAGTTGGTTAAGTGTCTGACGTCAGATCAGGTCATGATATGTGTGGTGTGCAAAGGGACCTGGTAGAAAGTGGATGTGAAGAGGGATGCCTGGCTGGCTCAGTCAGTTAAGCGTCCAACTCTTGATTTCAGTTCAGGTCATTATCTCATGGTTCATGAGCGTGAGGCCCACATTGGGCTCTGCGCTGACTGTGTGGAGCCTACTTGGGATCCTGTTTCTCTCAGCTCCTCCTCCACTTGCGCACATTCTCTCTCTCTCTCTCCCTCCCTCTCTCTCTGTCTCTGTCTCTCAAAATAAATAATCTTTAAAATAGAAAGAAAGAATCTTCAGAGATTTGCAAAGGGTCCCCCTTAGGTATTTGCATATACTGATCGGCACATGCATGTGAGGGAGCTAAAATAAAGTCAGATGTTTACCTTTTACCACACACAAAAACCAGTATCAGATAAATTAAGTAAAATAAATTCAAGAAGCAAAACTTTAAGACTTTTAGAAGAAAATAAAGAACATCTCCATCACATCAAGGCAGGGGGTTTTTCTTACACAGACACCAAAAAGCACTGACCATAAATTAAAAGATTAATAAATTTGTGTACACAGAAATTGAAGCACAAACAGCAACATATTAAAATGGAACTGACACAAGCCAGACACAGAGAAAAGATGTTCATAATCCATAAAACCAGTAAGAAACTTTTGCTCAGAATACACAGTAAAATCTTACATACCCGTGCTTTTGAAGACAACCCAGTAACAACAGCTAAAAAGATAAATCGAAATAAAAAATAAACCAGGGAAGTGATATAAAAAGCAATTGTTTTAGAAAGTGAGCAACACATGAGATATATAAAAAATTTTCCAGGAGAATAAAACTACAATAAAATGCCATTTCACACCCACCTCATGGATAGGCAGTCATTCATTCATTATCACGGGTTCATTGGAACCCTACTAGATGTAGTGCTCAATTAGGCACATGGAAACATTAAAGGGTGAATACATAACAATTATTTCATTTACCTTCTCTACTAGAATGAGAACCCAAAAGGGCAGGCACAGCTTTTTATTCTTCATTGTATCTTCAGCATCTTTCTGTCATTAAGCAGAAAATTATTTAATGGCAGAAAAATGATGCAAATCCTACTCTGAGAATGTCACAGTGTGGGACAAGGAAGCAGCAAATCCTAACACCTCACAGGGATACCTGGGACTTCCACAGAGGAGCTAGGTTTTGGAGGATGTGCAGTTCTCCAGCACTTTGGCCATACTCAAAATGAGCCTTGGGAAGAAGGTTTTCCTGGCATAGCTTCTTTCTTTTCAAGTCAGAACAGAATATGTACCATTTGTACCATACAATCACACACACACACACACACACACACACACACACACAGGCACGCACGCACACACGCAAATCTCAAATAACTAATTCCCTGATAGTAAATAACTTCATCTTCAAAATTCCAGAATAAGGAGGAAGATGAGGATGAGAGGAAGAAGATTCTAAGCCATCTATATCCATACAATTTACCATGATGCTAATGTGGCTTTGATATTGGCCATCGTCACTAACTTAACTTGATTATTTCACTGCCTTCATCGACCTTACTTTACTACTTCGGACAACTTGCCCAAGAAGAAAACAGTTGCAAATAGCTTTATTGTTAGTTCCAGAACCTTCCCAAATATCCCACTTAAGTGAACATCAAACTGCTCAACTCTTCAATCCAATGACTATGTACTCTCTAAGACCCTTCAAAACTCTCATATCCACCAATCCTAAACTACCACATCATGACCTTTACCCACATTCCCCATACTGCTGTCTGCCAGCTCCTTCATCTCCACTACCCCCCAAACTTAAAAGACCTGCCTTAAAGCAGACTTCTATTCATTATTAGAACTCTGAAGGGGTGCCCTGCCCCCTTTCAGCTTTGTCTTATGAACAGGTTGTTTGGTGATATTTTCAAAGACCCAACAGTCTATTCTCCTCCTTCTCTTCCTCCTTCTGATCATCATCATCATCACTAACATGGATTGAGCCCTAACTACATGCCAGGCACTTGCTAATTAGTTTAAATACCTAATAATCACATGTCTTACATGAATAGAGTATTTTTAAGCAAGTAATTAACTAAAGTATAGGAGATATATTCAAATGAGATGTCAAAACACCTCCAAAAAAGAGGTTTATATTTCCCACTGCCCTTCCTCATAAAAATTATGGGAGCCATAGAGGTCCATCCAAGTCTAAAAGATACTCTGGAGCAGATTTCCTGGGTGAGCACCACTGGAAGCCATCTGTGATTGCGTAGCATTGGCCTTCACGGCTTGGCTAAGTTGAGTTCTATTAAAAGAATTCCACCAAGGGAAATAAATGTGCCTCTCCTCTCAACAGTAAAGGGAGGTGACCTTCTCACAGAAAATATTAGCTGTTGAAATAAATAACGAAGGTACTACAAACATGAACAAAATAAATGTAGGAAGACTTTAAGGAGGAGAAATGTCTGTGTTTTGCTTTTCACCTCCAAATAAAGAATAACAGATGTTCCCCTGGCAAACTGCGAGAGGGAAATGGGGTGACTGAGCTTTGCAACTAAAATAATATCAACTGTATATTGTAATTTCACTTTTGCAACGCCACACTTTTGACTCTGTGGCACTGCCAGTAAAAATTCATTTTCAAGCAGCACATCTGAACAGCCTGGGCCTTTGCCTTAATTCACTTTTGTTGCTAAGAGCCAAGAAGAGAGGTAGCCTAGTATAAGGAGGATGGACGGCAGAGCACTCCATTGGAAGAGGCCACATGCTAAATTAATCATGTTCCAGCCAGAATTTGCAATTATTTGAGAGATGCTCAAGACTGTATGAAAAATTTAGAGGTAACAGGGAAAGAAGGAGAGAGGTTGTGAAGCAGAAAGCTTCAGAGGGCACTTTAAATGTGAAAGATGCATTAGAGCTTCTCACACGTGAACAAGATATCTTGCCTTACCAGACGCCATAAGTAAGGACCGCGATCTCCTAGGTGTGCTGATGAAGGGGCACTCATGCTGGAACACAGACGTTTCAGACTGGATGGCCATTCTCAGGGATGAAGATAAACATGAAAATCATCCATCTTAAATTTAGCATTGATTCATCAAAGACAGCATGCAAGGACAATGCCAATCCGAGGTGACAAGTTCTGTTTAGGGAGATCTGAGCATGATTGCTTAGATGAGTTTCAGGGATATTTTATGATTATTATTTTCATATATATTTTCCCTTTGTTTCTGCTGTTATCTAACTAGTTCTATTTCTGAGTGCCTAGGATCTCCACTTTGTGTTGTAGACTTCACCACTGGTTAACTACATGAATGTAGTCAAATATGGTCTGTTCTGAACTTTCTTCATCTCAAAAATTAGATAAAATTCTTGATCCATCATAAATGAAAACCATGAAAAGTTTTTTTTAAGAACAAACAGATTGTCTAGAGGGATTCTTGATTTTTAATGTATTTTTTAAAAAGGAATAAACAAAATAAGTGCCCTAACTACAATGACAAGAAACTTACCATGAATGCAATGCACTTTAGTTGTATTCCGTGTCAGTGGCAAGTCCTTCTCTCCGGAGGACCCTCAAGTAAGTACCCTTGCAGAACTGTCCTGTCACACCTCACTCCTGATTCCAACCACATCTCTTCCTCCCTACTGATAACTGCAATTTCTTTTCTCGTGGTAGGAAATTGCTTCCAGGGGCCATAGAAGAGGAAACTATAGCAAACTTCATGCTTAAGAAATTACAAGGACTCCACTCAGGGCTGTAACTGGAGGTGCAAATTGTCATGCTAAATGGGCTCAGGCAGTCACAAGATGAACGAGTTAAAGCCCCCCTGTCCTCCAGAGCCTCTGGCTGCCCAGGTCTTCTAACACCTTCTCCCTCTCTGACTCTGTGATTAAGTCTCATCTCGTCCCCATTCTCCAACAGAACTTCCCTGCCCCAAATCCCATATTCTTAACCCTCAGCCTTCAACGAGCACCTAAAACTTCATTCCCAGCAAGCTATTAATAATGGTAGACAAGAAGTCTGAAATACAATCCATGTCCACTTTCAGGAGCTCAATTATTCCTTGGTTGTGGAAGGACATTTTCCTCTTATCATCAATTAATATTTTATTGGGTTACTGTTTCTTTATATTAACTGCATCCCTAACAATTATTTTTGGAACCCTCTTTCCCCTCCCCCATCCACTGCTTCCCCTGGGGTCTCCCCTTCCTCCCAGCGAGACCTGAATTCCAGATGGCAAGATGCTCCTAATGCAGCTCATCTTTTCCAGTCACTTAAGGAAGCCACTTGTAGCCACACAAGAGCAGCCCCCAAAACTCACTATTGGAATGAGAAAAAAGAACTGAGTCTTACCTAGCGTTGAGCTTTTCTTTAATTCCTCCAGTGCACCACACAACTCAGCCTTCACACAGCTGTGTGCCATCTTCCTGGGACACTCCATTCTCTACCACCCCAAGCTGTAATCTGGTCTCATGCCTCTGAGCTCAAGGCAAATTTTATTACTTCAGATAGATCTTTGCTAACCCTCACACAGACATCTGGTAGCCTGTACTATATGCTCCCATAGCCCTGGCACCCTCTACCTGTTCGACAGCCAGCACAATTTACTCTGCTTCTGAAGTGTCCATCATCACTTACCCAGGTTGTCTTTGCACCAGACCGAAAAGATCAGTGGGTCTGGTTCATTGCTGTTCTGCCAGTGGATAACAAGCATTTATCAAATGAATGAATAAAGGCACAAATTGTGTTTGATTGTGTCTTATATCTGCCATAACATCAAGCAGGGTTACTGAAACATAATAATTAGCGTTCAGTAAAATGCTTGTGGATTAAATGCAGGAATAAGAACCCTGAGGATGTCAGCTGAATTCAGCATACCCCAAATCAACTGGGAAAATCCTTCCTACAATGGTTGTTGCCTGATCTCTCAGTGGGCCTCTTGCCTTGCTACTTGGCTCAGATAAAAGAACAGCACTACAGGAAAAAAAAAAGTAATATGCAATGGAAACTAAACTGCCACACTCAGAAGTGATATTCTCTTTTTCTTTCAACTCCTACTGTTGAACATTTTCCCCCAGTCCCCCAAGAGGGAAAGATCACTGGAAGCACACCCATAAAAAAAAAAAAGTCACCCTGATATGTTTTTTTTTACAAGACGTGTGCTATTTAAATTCTCACCCATGAATATGTAGCTAATATTGACTAATGGGAAATGTAAAAGGAAGAAAGCTAAGGGTTTTTTTTTTTAAGCACATCCATTGAAATTAGGGTCATATGTAAGAAATTTGTTTAAAATTTTTTTTCTGAACCACATCCAAAACTCCAGAGGGCACATTAAATAATGGAAGTGCAAACTACTGGGATTTGGTGCTGGTTAGAATGTTGGCACAATACATGGCTTCCTGTGTGGTTTAAAAAATTAAGGAATTTTTCCCTCTTCCTTTATCTAGTAGCCTCCAAAATTAAAACAGTTTTCTTTTCTTTGTGGAATAATACAAGCTAACCAAATTATACTCTAATATTTTCATTCAATGACTTTGAAAGTCATGAAAATGTTTGTTTGGGGAGTTGTGTATACAGAAAAAGAAAGAGAGGACCATATCAGGAGGATTAAAAAAAAGAAGATAAAACAAAGAATTCCAAGGATTGTCACAATCTGATCTGCATAAATAAAAGATAATAGCTTCCGTGAGCTGGCCAACCTTTGTGTGGAGTGATCGGTCTGTGGAGAGTCGTGTCTGAGAGGCTGCAGGTCATTATGGCAGGATAAAGCCTATTTCTCATTTATATTAAAGAATCTTGCCTGTTAAGGGCTTGATTTGGATCTCAGACATAAATGCGCCCAGGGCCGCTCACCTAGTTAAGTCAATTGCTACATATGCATTCTCTCCCTAATACACACACAGAGTTTATCATTCACAATTCAACCATTACACCTAATGTTCTTTTCTTGATTTAGAAAGAATAACAGTTAGGTAGATCAGAAGGACTCAAACTGAGGGGATTGGATCATAAAATTTACACCTAATATAGAATTTTGTTTCTAATTTTGTATAGAAGATGTGAATTTTCTCCCCCTTGACTACTTCAAGAGAAGACAATAAAATTGTTTCTGGTTTTGTTTTCTATGTTTGATTCACATTATTATCTGGTTTCAGGCAAGATGGGTTGTTCTAAGACAACATCTGGAGATCTAGGCAATGGAAACTTCTACATGTCAGAGAGAGGAAAGAAAAGAAAGAAAGAAAGAAAGAAAGAAAGAAAGAAAGAAAGAAAGAAAGAAAGAAAGAAAGAAAGAAAGAAAGAAAGAAAGAAAAGAAAAGAAAAGTCCAGACAATATAGTAAACAAAGCCTGACCACAAGAGTGGATAAATATGGACCATGAAACCAAGGCTCATGGGGTCTGGAGAAGAACTATGGGTATAGTTGGAAGGCTTCCTTGGGCTGGGCCTCATAAGGTGGCCGTTGCTTTAGTGGGTCCCCACCTTAGAGGTCTGCAGGTCTAGAAATTCAATGTATAACTTCACCCAGGCACAATCAGGCCCTACTGAATTGACTTGCATGATCAATATAAATTAAATTTTAATTTATAAATTATAATTTTTATATATAATTTTTTATAATTTTTATTTTTATAAATTATAATTTAAAAAATATTTGGACACAGACTTCCAGTTAAAAAGCCAATGGATTAATTTATGAGGCAATAATAATATGACACAATAGGAAAATTCTCATCAGAAGATTGGGGCTTTGGTCTTTATGTACTCTTTGTGAGACACAGCCTTGCTAGTTCTTAATTTTCCTAATCACAACTGAGAGGTATTAAGAGTTAATTCAAATGCTTGAGAAAATAGTTCATTAGACAAATGAGCAAATGACAGGAATAGAAGGCAGTATAGTATGGTGCTGTGGTTCTCAAACAAAACTTGGGCAACCAAGGAGTCCCCAGATATATCAATAATGAGGACACTTGTATCAAGAAGTTCCATAGAACACATGTCAAGATGATTTGAAAGTAAATGAACAAAGGGCTCATTCTGCAGAAGTTTGCTAAACCCATGACCTGCAGACCCAGGAAAGATCATAAACTAATTTTATTGGAACGTATGCCTAAAACAATGGTTTTCAGGGGGAGTGGTACTGCTCCCTAGGAGAGGTTTGGAAAAGGAGAGAGGACAAGTTGTGACAATAATGGGTGCCTCACTGGCATTTAGTTAGTGGGAGGCAGGGATGCTGTGTCTTGGAATGCACAAGACAGTTCTGCACAAAGAACTGTTCCCAGAAAATTGTGTACAACATGGCATTAATGAAGGTGTTTTTATAATGATCTAATTTTCGTTTACATAAAGATAGTGTTATTTGCCCAGTTTTAATATGTACTGATTTTCCAGGATGGTAACGGCAAAGTAAATCAAAGAACAAATATACTCTGTTATGATCATATTTTTATCAAGAACGTTCACAGTTTTGAAAAAAATCTTCCCACTCATGATATTTAAGCCAATGGTAAGACAGTTTTATCGGTCTGCATTCATGGCTGTGGGATTCATGGTGATTCTACAACTAGAGACAAACATCCTTTTTAGAATAAATTACTTTCATTTTATTCTCCCGTGTAATAAAGTTAGGCCATTGCTTCAATACTTATAGTCAAAAGGTATTACAAAATGTTTGTTATATAAAAAGGAAGCATTGGATATAACTATTTTTTTTTAATGTTTATTTATTTACTTTTGAGAAAGAGAGCACAAGCGAGGGAGGGGCAGAGAGAAAGGGAGACACAGAATCTGAATCAGGCTCCAGGCTCTGAGCTGTCAGCACAGAGCCCTACACAGGGTCTGAATTCACGAACTGTGAGATCATGACCTGAGCCGAAGTTGGACATTTAACTGACTGAGGCATCCAGATGCCCCATGACAGTGTTGAAAACACTGATCGAGGACAAAGATTATCTACACGGTAAAAACAAAACAAAACAAAAAATCAAGGAAAGTTTGCAACAGACCTAAATGGGAAGAATTGCCATTTCTAGGAACAAGCAAAATTTCATCGCCTTTCTGGGGACAAAAATACAAAGGGAGAAAGTAAGAGGAAGGGCATTACTGGACCCAGAAGACCTAGTGAATATATAGCCATCCAAGAAAGATGGAATATTAGACTACAGGCAGGAGTCTCTGGGCCTATTTTCCATTTGGAATCCTGGGGAGATGCCACTTTGTACCATGCCTCTACCCAGAACATGGCAATTATAGCAGATTAAAAATGGCAGTGGAGGACATATAAGCAGCAGACCAGAAATTGTGGCCCTGAGATTCCAGGGGCTCCATGGGAATCCAGTCATTCGCAGATGATCTCAGTGAGGGAGTCAGATCACAGCCAAGAGTAGCAAGCAAGAATTTTGCCCTCCTGAAGACAAGGTAACCCTGAAGGAGGGTCTGTGCCATCACGTGGATGGCCAATGCCAGGGCTTAATGGAGACCATGGGTGAGATCAACAGACCAGAGTATATGCAGAACTGGAGGAAGGAACCAGGATCAAAGCAACAGAGTCATCAGGACCCAGCAACCAGGTAAACAGTGAACAGCCAGCATGCAAACCCAAGACCCTTCCCCTTCAAGAAACTGCTATCCTCACCAGACCTGACACTAACCAGCTAAGCAAAAAATAAAGAAGTGACAATTTCTTTGGACACTTCTCAGTATTCCAAGGACTGCATTTTTATTCTTGTCTTAAGTATGTGCCTCTCTTTTCTATATGCATCAGAAGTTGTTCATCCTGAACTTAGACTGTGGGAACCAGAACTGAATGTAAGTCCAACCCACAGCATTACATTTATCATGAATCTAAGACTATTAAAATAAAAACAAGAATAAGAATGCCATCTACTGGCATGGATAGCAGCAAGGGCTCTAGCAAATCTGCATTTAGTTTAAGTGGGGAAAAGATAAGAAAAAGGTTTTTTTTTACTATATCCTGTTATGAAATGGTGATAGCCACAGAATGGAGCACCACATATAAATAATATGAAGGGGATTGATCACAAATAAATTCTTTATTAACTAGTAAATCTCTCACCTTCATATCTCAATTTTGTATTTCCTACTATAGGCTCCATCTCGACACAAAAGAGGTAAATAATAATGACACAAATGTTTTGTTTTATTAATTTGGCAAATTGTCTCAAAACAACCTACTCTTGTTCTTTTTTTCAACCTTATAAGATATGTATTTCTAAATTGGTTTGCCTATGTAGGCAGAATGATAGAGCATGTGACTCTCTTGGCTGTTTCTATTTTCTATATATTGGAGTTATATTGGATTTTTTTCGCATAATTTTCTAGAAGGCAAGCCAGACACCAATGAGTTGTATCTGTCAATAGTGATTATTATTTATATGATCATTTGTATGACTTTTCCTCAGATAACTAGTAATAATTTGAATTGTTAAACTTTTCAATAATGAATCATTTATTTCTAATCTTTTGTTATTTAAAAAACCTATTCAGGGGCGACTGGGTGGCTCAGTCAGCTAAGCATCTGACTCCTGATTTCAGCTCAGGTCATGATCCCAGGGTTGTGTGGTTGAGCCCCTCACTGGGCTCCATGCTGTGCATGGAAGCTGTTTAAGATTCTCTCTCTCTCTCTCTTTCTCTCTCTCTCTCTCTCTCTCTCTCTCTCCCTCTTCCCCTTTCCCCACTCAAGTTCTAAAAAAAACAAAAACAAAAACAAAACCCTATTGGGAGCCAAGATGGTGGAACAGCATGAAAGTTTTTTGTGTGTCTCACATCCATGCAATACGCCAGACCAACACTAAACCATCCTGCACACCCAGAAAACTGATCTGACAATTAACACAACAATCTGCAGAACCTGAACCACAGTATTCAGCAGGTACATGGCACGGAGAGGTGACCTGGGGGACAGAAGCCATCGAGGACAGGGAGCCACTTTTGCGTGTGGAGAGAGGACAGAGACGGGATTGGGGAGGGAGAATATGGGAAAACCACCCCCCCCCCCCCAAAAGCAGCTGGAAAGAAAGTAGAAAAGTGGAAACAGCAGCAGGGACTGAACTAAAAAGGGAGAAAGGAGAAAGGAGAGGGTTTAAATTCCATTAAGACTATAAACAGGGGGAGCACAGAGTCTGCAACTCCACAGCTCGATACCTGGCGGTGCTCTGGTGGGAAGGGCGAATCCCCAGGAGCAGAGTGGGGCCTGGGGTGTCGGGCCACACAGGGAAAAGCGGTTCCACTCCTGGAAGGACATTTGGTAGAGACTGTTGAAGCCACCTGGTCCCAGCAGACCCCAGAAGGCGGCCACATTCGCTGGTGCTGGGGCAAGGTCATTAAGGGTGAAGCCTGGTGCCAGATGTGTGTTGTGATTTTCCATAATCCCTGAAACGCTGCTGCTGCATGATCGTATGAACTTTTTCTGGGGTGGGCTGACACCCAGCCGCAGTCTCTGGGCGATGGAAGCAGCACGGTCCTGCAAGGTTTCCTGAGTGCGTCCAGAATTTGGCCATTGCTGGGTGAGACCCTCTCACAGAGGGGCAGAAGGGTAAAAGCCACAGTCCCTCTGAAGTAAGGGGTCAGGAAAAACAGCCGCATCTGAGACAAAACTCAGGAGGGAAGTGCTGCCTGGGACTTGGTCACAGACAGTGTGGAAGCAGGGAGCAGACGAAAGCTGAAGACAGAAGACAGGTGCGCGATTGCTGATCGGAGAGAACAGAGTTCTGATAGAGACTGAAGAGCTGGGTGACGCCATTTTTAATGGTCCCGCGCAAGCACATACGCACCTACAAGCGCCACAACAATCCACCCAGTAAGCTAAGCAGCTCCATCTAGTGGAGAATGGAGCCATTACACTAAGCCCTGCCCAACTACGCCAACCTTACTCTTCAGGAACACAAGTCTCTCCACTTGCTTAGTTTATGGACTGTAAAGCGCTTCATAGTTTGACTTCTAGGGAAAAACGAAGTAATTTCAGTCGTATTTCAGTCTGTTCGCTGGTCTATTCAATTTTCTTTCTTTTTTTTTCTTTTTTCTCTTTTTTGTGTCTTTTCTTTTTCTTGAATACAGAAAGAGAAAAAATTCATTTTTAGTTTCAATTTTTGTTAAAAATATTTTTAACTTTTTTCTACTATATTTTTTACTTTTGTGTAAATTTTTTCAACTTTTATTTTACTTCCATCATTTCATTTTAGTCAACTTCAGTGTATTCATTTTTTCAAATTTTCAAATGATTTCCTTTTTTTCTCTCCCCTTTTTTCTCTAGTCTACCAAGCCTCTTTCAACATGCAGACCAAAACACACCTAGGATCTAGCATCATTTATTCAATTGTGTGTGTGTGTGTTTTAATTTTAATATTTTTTAAATTTTAATTAAAAATTTGTTTTACCTCATTAATTCCTTTTCTCCCTTCAAAATGACAAAATGAAGGAATTCACCCCAAAACAAAGAGCAGGAAGAAACGACAGCCAGGGATTTAACCAACAAAGATACAAACAAGATGTCTGAACCACAGAATTTAGAAACACGATAATAAGGGGGCACCTGGGTGTCTCAGTCAATTGGGCATCTGACTTCAGCTCAGGTCATGATCTCATGGTTGGTCGGTTCAAGTCCCGCATCGAGCTCTGTGCTGACAGCTCAGATCCTGGAACCTGCTTCAGATTCTGTGTCTCCCTTTCTCTCTGCCCCTCCCCCACTTGCACTCTGTCTCTCTCTGTCTCTTGAAAATAAATAAATGTTAAAAAAAAATTTTTTTTTAATCACAATAATAAGAATACTAGCTGGAGTCAAAAATAGATTAGAATCCCTTTCTGCAAAGATAAAAGAAGTAAAAGCTAGTCAGGATGAAATTAAAAATACCATAACTGAGCTGCAACCTCGAATGGATGCCACGGCAGCAAGGATGGATCGGCAGAACAGAGAATCAGCGGTATAGAGGACAAACTTACAGAGATAGTGAAGCAGAAAAAAAGAGGGAGATTAAGGCAAAAGAGCACGATTTAAGAATTAGAGAAATTAATGACTCATTAACAAGGAACAACATCAGAATCATAGGGGTCCCAGAAGAGGAAGAGAGGGTATGGTAGGGGCAGAAGGGTTATGTGAGCAAATCATAGCGGAAAACTTTCCTAACCTGGGGAAAGACACAGACATCAAAATCCAGGAAGCACAGAGGACCCCCCCCATTAGATTCAACAAAAATCAACCACCAACAAGGCATAGCATAGTCAAATTCACAAAATACTCAGGCAGGGAGAGAACCATGAAAGCAGCAAGGGAAAAAAAGTCCTTAACCTACAAGGGAAGACAGAGAAGTTTTGCAGCAGACCTATCCACAGAAACTTGGCAGGCCAGAAAGAAGTGGCAGGATATATTCAATGTGCTGAATCAGAAAAATATGCAGCCAAGAATTCTTTATCCAGCAAGGCTGTCATTCAAAATAGGAGAGATAAAAAGTTTCCCAGGCAAACAAAACTTAAAGGAGCTCGTGACCACTAAACCAGCCCTGCAAGAATTTTTAAGGGGGACTCTCTGAGGGGAGGAAAGATGGAAAAAAAACCCAAATAAATAAATAAAGACCAAAAGCAATAAAGACTAGAAAGGACCAGAGAACACCACCAGAAACTCCAACTCTACAAGGAACATAATGGCAATAAATTCATATCTTTGAGTACTCACTCTAAATGTCAATGGACTCAATACTCCAATCAAAACACATAGGGTAACAGAATGGATAAGAAAACAAGACCCATCTATATTCTGTTTACAAGAGACCCACTTTAGACCTAAAGACACCTTCAGATTGAAAGTAAGGGGATGGAGAACCATCTATCATGCTAATAGTCAACAAAAGAAAGCCGGGGTAGTCATACTTATATCAGACAATTTAGACATTAAAATAAAGACTGTATCAAGAGATGCAGAAGGGCATTATACCATAATGAAGGGGTCTATCCACCAAGAAGACCTAACAATTCTAAGCATTTATGTGCCAAATGTGAGAGCACCCAAATATATAAATCAGTTAATCACAAACATAAAGAAATTCATTGATAGTAATACCATAATAGTAGGGGACTTCAACACCCCACTCACAGCAATAAACAGATCATCTAACTAAAAAATCAACAAGGAAACAATGGCTTTGAATGACACACTGGACCAGATGGACCTAACAGATATATTCAGAACATTTCATCCTAAAGCAGCGGAATATACATTCTTCTCCAGTGCGCATGGAACATTCTCCACAATAGACCACATACCGGGACACAAGTCAGCCCTCAACAATACAAAAAGATTGAGATGATACTGTGCATATTTTCAGACCATAAGGCTATGAAACTTGAAGTCAAACACAAGAAAAAATTTGGAAAGGTAACAAATACTTGGAGATTGAAGAACATCCTACTAAAGAATGAATGGACTGACCAAGAAGTTAAAGAGGAAATTAAAAAGTTCATGGAAGCCAATGAAAATGATAACACCACAACCCAAAACCTCTGGGATGCAGCAAAGGTGGTCATAAGAGGAAAGTATGTAGCAATCCAGGCCTTCCTAAAGAAGGAAGAAAGATCTCAGATACACAACCTAACCTTATGCCTTAAAGAGCTGGAAAAAGAACAGCAAATAAAACCCAAAACCAGCAGAAGACAAGAAATAATAAAGATTAGAGCAGAAATTAATGCTATCGAAACCAAAAGAACAGTAGAACAGATAAATGAACCAGAAGCTGGTTCTTTCAAAGAATTAACAAAATTGATAAATCACTAGCCAGTTTGATCAAAAAGAAAAAGGAAAGGACCCAAATAAATAAAATCCAGAATGAAAGAGAAGAGATCACAACCAACACAGCAGAAATAAAAACAATAACAAGAGAATATTATGAGCAATTATATGCCAATAAAATGGGCCATCTGGAGGAAATGGACAAATTCCTAGAAACATATACACTACCAAAACTGAAACAGGAAGAAATAGAAAATTTGAACAGACCCATAACAGTAAAGAAATCGAATTAGTAATCAAAAATCTCCCAAAGAAATGAGAGTCCAGGGCCAGATGGCTTTCCACGGGAATTCTACCAAACATTTAAGGAAGAGTTAACACCTATTCTCTTGAAGCTGTTCCAAAAAATAGAAAGGGAAGGAAAACTTCCAAACTATTTCTATGAAGCCAGCATTACCTTGATTCCAAAACCAGAGACCCCACTAAAAAGGAGAACTATAGACCAATTTCCCTGATGAACATGGATGCAAAAATCCTCAACAAGATATTAGCCAACCGGATCCAACAATACATTAAAAAAATTATTCACTAAAACCAAGTGGGATTTAAACCTGGGATGCAGGGCTCGTTCAATATCTGCAAAACAATCAATGTGATTGATCACATCAATGTAAGAAAGGACAAGAACCATATGATCCTCTCAATAGATGCAGAGAAAGCATTTGACAAAATACAGCATCCTTTCTTCATAAAAACACTCAAGAAAGCAGGGATAGAAGGATCATACCTCAAGATCATAAAAGCCATATATGAAAGACCCAACGCTAATATCAGCCTCAATGGGGAAAAACTGAGAGCTTTCCCCCTAAGGTCAGGAACAAGATGGGGATGTCCACTCTCAGCACTGTTATTCAACATAGTATTGGAAGTCTTAGCTTCTGCAATCAGATAACACAAAGAAATAAAAGGCATCAGCCAGGAGGAGGTCAAACTTTCGCTCTTCACAGATGACATGATACTCTATATGGAAAACCCTAAAGATTCCACCAAAAAACTGTTAGAACTGATCCATGAATTCAGCAAAGTTGCAGGATATAAAATCAATGCACAGAAATCAGTTGCATTCTTTTACACCAGCAATGAAGCGACAGAAAGAGAAATCAAGGAATTGATCCCATTTACAGTTGCACAAAAAAACGTAAAATACCTAGAAATAATCTAACCAAAGAGGTGAAAATCCATACACTGAAAACTATAGAAAGCTTATGAAAGAAATTGAAGAAGACACAAAAAAAATGGAAAAAGTTTCCATGCTCCTGGATAGGAAGAACAAATATTGTTAAAATGTCAATACTACCCAAAGCAATCTACATATTCAATGCAATCCCTATCAAAATAACACCAGCATTCTTCACAGCACTAGGACAAATAATCCTAAAGCTTGTACAGAACCAGAAAAGACCCAAAATAGCCAAAGCAATCTTGAAAAAGAAAACCAAAGCAGGAGGCATCACAATCTCGGACTTCAAGCTGTACTACAAAGCTATAATCATCAAGACAGTATGGTACTGCCACAAAAACAAACACTCAGATCAATGGAACAAGATAGAGAACCCAGAAATGGACCCAAAAATGTATGTCCAACTAATCCTTGACAAAGAAGGAAAGAATATCCAGTGGAATAAAGACTGTCTCTTCAGCAAGTTCTGCTGGGAAAACTGGGCAGCAACCGTAGAAGAATGAACCCAGACCACTTTCTTAAACCATACACAAAAATAAACTCAAACTGGATGAAAGACCTAAATGTAAGACAGGAAGCTATCAAAGTCCTCAAGGAGAAAGCAGGCAAAACCTCTTTGATCTTGATCGCAGCAACTGCTTACCAACACATCTCCAGAGGCAAGGGAAACAAAAGCAAAAATGAACTACTGGGACCTCATCAAAATAAAAAGCTTCTGCACAGCAAAGGAAACAATCAGCAAAACTAAAAGGCAACCGACAGAAAGGGAGAAGATACTTTCATATGACATATCAGATAAAGGGCTAGTATCCAAAATCTATAAAGAATTTATCAAACTCAACACCCCAAAACCAAATAATCCAGTGAAGAAATGGGCAAAAGACATGAATAGACACTTCTCCAAGGAAGACATCCAGATGGCCAACCGACACATGGAAAAATGCTCAACATCACTCATCACCAGGGAAATACAAATCAAAACCACAATGAGATACCACCTCACACCTGTCAGAATGGCTAACATTAACAACTCAGGCAACAACAGATGTTGGCAAGGAGGCGGAGAAAGAGGATCTTTTCTGCATTGTTGGTAGGAATGCAAGCTGGTGCAGCCACTCTGGAAAACAGTATGGGGTTCCTCACAAAACTAAAAATAGAACTACCCTACGACCCAGCAATTGCACTACTAGGCATTTATCCACGGGATACAGGTGTGCTGTTTCAAAGGGGCGTCTGGGTGGTGCCGTGGATTAAGCGTCCGACTTCAGCCAGGTCACGATCTCGCGGTCTGTGAGTTCGAGCCCCGCGTCGGGCTCTGGGCTGATGGCTCGGAGCCTGGAGCCTGTTTCCGATTCTGTGTCTCCCTCTCTCTCTGCCCCTCCCCCGTTCATGCTCTGTCTCTCTCTGTCCCAAAAATAAATAAAAAACGTTGAAAAAAAAAATTCAAAGGGACACATGCACCCCCATGTTTATAGCAGCACTATCAACAATAGCCAAAATATGGAAAGAGCCCAAATGCCCACTGATGGATGAATGGATAAAGAAGATGTGGTATATATATACAATGGAGAATTACTTGACAATCAAAAAGAATGAAATCTTGCCATTTGCAACTACATGGCAGGAACTGGAGGGTATTATGCTAAGTGAAATTAGTCAGTCAGAGAAAGGCAAAAATCATATGACTTCACTCATATGAGGACTCTAAGACACAGAACAGATGAACATAAGGGAAGGGAAGGAAAAATAATATAAAATCAGGGAGGGAGACAAAACAGAAGAGACTCATAAATATGGAGAACAAACTGAGGGTTGCTGGAGGGGTGGTGGGAGGGGAGATGGGCTAAATGGTAAGGGTCATTAAGGAACCTACTCCTGAAATCATTGTTTCACTATATGCTAACTAATTTGGATGTAAATTTTTAAAAAGTAAAAAATAAAATTAAAAAAAATAAATTAAACCAATAAGCTACTAGATTTCACACACTTGTTTAAATATTGAACCAATCACCATGGCTCCAAAATGGAACACTAGTTATTGTGATGTGCAATAATCACTTTCAAATCCCATTGTAATTACAATAGTGTTACTTAAGGTGTTACTCTTTGTATTTGAAGCCAGGAGAACAGATAAAAGTTTCTTTAAAATGTTTGCATTGTTTCTTAGTAGAATTTCCTTTTTCATTTCCTCCTAGGTCTTTTATCATAATGCATTCATTCATTCATTCACTTTATTAACTAATTTGGCAAAAATTTATTAAGATTCCATTATGTGCCAAAAACTGTGCGAGGCACGTGGAATTCAAAGATGAATGAGCTGCATTCTTGGGATTCAAGAGACTCACAGTCTAGGGAAAGAAACAACAATGTATCAACTGTGATACATTACTGTGTCATGGGACAAATTCTGTAATTGAGGAATGAAGCAGGAATATGTGCATAGTTTTCTTTGAATTAGTTCTTGTTTGTCTCGGGGAAAAATGAGAAGTTTGTAATACATGTATTTGTGCCCCTCAGTGCCCAGGGCATTTCTGGAATCCTTGACTTTTCCACTGTATACACTCTAGGCCCTTACCTTAAATACCATGCCTATGACACAGTTTGTCTTTTCACCTGTCATCTAATCTACCCCCAAAGAAGTATTGATTACTCTGATGTGAGATTTCCCCTCTTTCAGAGTTGGAGTCTCAGTAGGTATATCTTGAAGAAACAACCATCTAAATACAAAATGAGGACTGGATGTGACAGTTGACCTCTGGTTAGGGTGCCAGACTGCGGGGGGGGGGGGGGGACACCTGTCCCATCACAAAGGGTCTGTGTCATATGGTGAGAATGAATGGACCTCAGATGACAGATCTGGGTTGTAATTCATGCTCCAGCTAAATGGGTGCTCTTGGGCAAGTTTCTCAGCCTCCTTGAGTCTGTTTCCTTATTATTACAAAGGGGAAGAATCTCTATTTCAGAGAGGCATTGTGCAAATCAAATGAGGTCAACATATAGAAAATGCCTAATGTGATGCTTTGTATGTCGCACGTAACAATAACTTATAACGGGGAGAGGCAGACAAGACTAAGAACTAAAATAGGGAGTGCCATGGTAATAAAGGCTACTGAGGAAATGAAAAGTATGGAAAGAAGGAAGGTAAAGGAAGGGGTGGTCCGCAATTTTAAACAG
Organism: Neofelis nebulosa; assembly: GCF_028018385.1. Classification (NCBI taxonomy): domain Eukaryota; kingdom Metazoa; phylum Chordata; class Mammalia; order Carnivora; family Felidae; genus Neofelis; species Neofelis nebulosa. The sequence goes on along the minus strand of NC_080782.1, from coordinate 190,715,141 downwards.
GGTGGGCAGTGAAGGCCTTACCATAATATGATATTTGAAGAAAGCCATGAAAGCAGTGAGGGAAGAAGTCATGTAGAAATCTGCAAGAAGAGAATTCCAGGCAGAGGGAATAGCCAGTGCAAAGCCTGGTGTGTGTTAAAATAAACAAGGGCACCTGAGGTGCCTGGGTGACTTGGTCAGTTAAGCGTTGGACTCTTAGTTTCGGCTCAGGTCATGGTCTCATGGTTTGTGGGTTTGAGTCCCATGTTGTGCTCTGTGCTGACAGTGCAGAGCCTGCTTGGGATTCTCTCTCTCTCTCTCTCTCTCTCTCTCTCTCTCTCTCTCTCTCTGTCTCTGTGTCCCTCCCCTGCTTGATCTTTATTTCCCTCTAAAAGTAAATAAACAAACATTAAAAAAATAAAACTCCTTTAAAAAATATAATAAACAAGGTCACCAGCCCTGCTGGAGAGGAATGAGCTGGGGGTGTATGTAGAGTGGAGCAGGCAGGAAACAGTAGGATATGAAGGCAGAGACAGTGGGATGGTGCAGATCATTTGGGACCTTCTCGGTTGTGACAAGCATTTGGCTTTTCCTTTAAAGGAGATGGGAAGTTTTTGGAGGTTCTTGTATGGGAGAAAGCAACATAATCTGAGTTACACTTTAAAAGAATTTTTTGAGGGATAGACCGTGTGATAAAGCAAATATTATCATGATAGAATCAAGGTTGTGGATATATGGGTTCACTGTAAAATATTTTTTTTCTTTGCTATTTGTTTGAAAGGATTCATAATAAAATATTGGGGGAAAAGATTCATTCTGAGAGAGGGTCTGAGAAGAAGTCAAAGAAGTCAAAGGCAGAGCAGGAGACCAGCTGGAGGACACGGCCATAGGGCAGGGGAGAGGTAGTGGCCTAGAGAGAACCAGTGGTCCCAGACATGGGAATAAGGTTTCGAGTCTGGATATAATTTGAGGGAAGAGACATGAGAATTTAAGAGCAGGTTGGCTGCAGGGGGTGAGAGAGACAGAGGAATCCAGGGTGATACCAAGTTCTCTGGCTGGAGTGATCGGACAGATGTGATTACCTACACAAGACAGCTGCCAGGCTGCTGCATTCCATGCTTTAGTTTCAGAAGAGCCCTTCCTACTGTGTCTTTGTGTCATCCTTCCTTAAGGATCTTCCTCGTCTTCCTCAGGCCCAGTCACTCTGGCTGCACACTGCCTGCTATGATCCCGAGCTTGGTGTTGCTATGGAGCAGAAATAGCACTGAACTTGGAGTCAGAAGACTGCAAATTCTCTGCCTTCACACTCACTTAATTTTTCTGAGCCTCAGTTTCCTTATGAGACTATAAACGCACATCAGGAATATTGGGGAGTTGAGAAAATGAGCAAGAAAACATCTGGCACAAAAGTCTTGTACATTGCACGTTTGCTCTTTCTTGTTTTATTTTTCTCACGTGTCATGCCCCGCTGAAATTTGTCCATGTTGTATCTCATGGCCCTGAAGGTCTTTGATTTACTGGAAAGTCCCATGAAATTTCTGGAGTTCCGTGCTGACATTCTCAAGTGCGGAGAACTGGTCTAGGAGGCTACATGAGTTCTAGCCCAGCTTCTTCTCCTCGTGAGCTGAGTGACTTTCACAAGTTGCTTCAGTTTTCGGTGATTCTGCTTTATTATCTTGATGCTCCTTAAGGTTTCTTGCTTCTGGATATTGCCTATGAGAGGTGAATACCTGCAGAAATCTCATTTAATGCTCACAATGACCCTGCGAAGTAGATATGCTCTGATGTGGAGACAATATTCTCATCTGTTTGGTTAAAACCATTTTGGATTCTAAATGTAAGGTTTTCAGTCCAGTTTGTTTATGTGTGAGATGTATTTAAGTTATACATTGATTTAACAGAAGTTTATTGAACACTTAGGCTCCGGGTGAGCAGAGAGGTGGACCTTTTGGAGCCCCTCAAAATCATGCTCATCCAGCTGGGACTTCCAGTGGAGAGCCACTCATGCAGCTAGACTGTGGAGAGCTGGGACAGCGTTCATAGGCAAGGCTTAGAAAACACTGGTAACAGACCCCGAAACAAGAGAAAACTGTGCGAAAAGACTGAAAGTAATGAGCTCGTTGATTCTTTTTTTCCACGTTTTTATTTAAATTCCAGTTAGTTAACATGCAGTGTAATATCAGTTTCAAGTATACAATTTAGTGTTCATCATTTACATACAATACCCAGTGTTCATCACAAGTGCCCTCCTTAATACCCATCACCCATTTAACCCATCTCCCCACCCACCTCCCTCCATCAACCCTCAGTTTGTTCTCTATAGTTAAGAGTCTGTTTTCTGGTTTGCCTCTCTCTCTCTCTCTCTCTCTCTCTTTCCCCCCTATGTTCACCTGGCTTGTTTCTGAAATTCCATATATGAGTGAAATCATGTGATACTTGTCATTCTCTGACTGACTGACTTTGTTTAAGATAACACTCTCCTGCTCCATCTGTGGTGTTGCAAATGGCAAGATTTCATTTTTTTCATGACTGATTAATATTCCACACGCACATACATATACCACATCTTCTTTATCCATTCATTCATCAGTTGATGGACATTGGGCTCTTTCAATAATTTGGCTGTTGTTGATACTGCTGCTACAAACAGTCAAAATGGCTAAAATTAACAACACAGGAAACCACAGATGTTGGTGAGGATGCGGAGAAAGGGGAACCCTTTTACACTGTTGGTGGGAATGCAAACTGGTGCAGCCATTCTTGAAAAATGAGTTCATTGATTCTTTTTTCTCTTTTAATGTTTTGTTTTTATTTTTTTAATGTTTAGTTATTTTTGAGACAGAAAGAGACAGAGCACAAGCTGGAGAAGGGCAGAGAGAGAGGGAGATCCAGAATTGGAAGCAGGCTCCAGGCTCTGAGCTGTCGTCACAGAGCCCGACGAGGGACTCAAACCCACAATCTGTGAGATCATGACCTGAGCTGAAGTTGGACACCCAACCCAACTGAGTCACCCAGGCACCTCCTTCCCCCTTTTTTTAAGTAGGCTTCATGTCCAGTGCAAAGCCCAACATGGAGCTTGAACTCACAACGCTGAGATCAAGACTCGAGCTGAGATCAAGAGTCAGACACTTAACTGACTGAGCCACCCCTGTGCCCTAGAGCTCATTGATTCTTAAAGAGTGTCCCTCAGAGCTGTTGAAACTTCAGCCACGGAGCCTCAGCTGAAAAGGACATTTCTAAAAGAGATAAAGGGTATGTATCTCTTCTGAAGATTTGAAGACTCTTGTAAATGATTACAATCTCTTGGGACTGTTTAAAACCATTCTTGTTGGGATAGAGAGAAATGGACCAAATGGGCTCTTTTGTCTTAGAAGGCATTTAACTAGTTGTGCTGTTATTTGTAGTGTTGTTCTGGGCCACTTCTAAACTCTTAAGCTCCGAGAGAGGAAACTCTTCCTTTCACCTTTCATGTCCACATGAATAAAGGAAAAAGGCCCACTTACTGTCACTAATTTCATCCTCAGTGAAGAGGAGCAAGCCCAGTTGCCACTGGAAAGGAAACAAACTAGAGGAAGCTTTGGAAGCTTTTCTTTGACTGTGTTAACATGGCCAACTGTAGGTAAATGGGAAGTGGCTTCATTTTTACACCAACTTGAATTGGCAGTCATCTGAGGTTGTGCTGCGGTTCTGTGGGTGGCTGTATTTTAATGAATGCAATCAGCCTGGTCATTCAGAAGCAGGGGAGATGCTGAATGTTACATTTTCACATCTATCAGCAGAGACAGATTTAATAACTGAATGGTCAGACTCAATAATGGAGATAATCTTAAACTCTTATTTAGTTTATAGAAAATATAGGTATAGCCCAGTGATGGAGTTTTGGGGGAGGAGGGTGTTCTGGCTTGTAAACACCATCACATTACTCCGTACCTCTACCCTGTGCACAAGTACCAGAGTACAAGGTCTATTGTATTAATACTGTGCTGATAATGTCACTGACAGTTAAAACACCAAAAATATATTGGTCAAAGTAAAGAATAAAAAATAGGGGCTCCTGGGTGGCTCAGTGGGTTAAGCATCTGACTTTGGCTCAGGTCATGATCTCACAGCTCATGAGTTCAAGCCGCACATCAGGCTCTATGCTGACAGCTCAGAGCCTGAGCCTGCTTCGGATTCGGTCTCCAAATCCCTCTCTCTCTGCCCCTGCCCCGCTCACACTCTGTCTCTCTCTCTGTAAAATAAAAATTACCAAAAAAAAAATTTTAATGAATAAAAAATTTTAAAAAATAATATTTTATTTACTCAGCTTTTTTGCCACAACTGAGTGACACTATTTTTAAAGCTTTATTGAAGTATAAGTGATACACAATAAACTGCATATATTTAAAATATAAACTTTGATGAGCTTTGGTGTATGTATACACCTGTAAAGCCATCAGCACAGTCAAGATCAATGAACCCATCTATGTTCCTAAAAGTCTCTTTGTGCCTCTTTGTAATCTCTCCGTTCCTTCCTTCACCAACCTCCTTCTGTCTCCTGATCAGAGACAACCGATCTGCTTTGGTCACTAAAGTTCAGTTTGCATTTTATGGAATGTTACATAAATGGAATAAGATGATATGCACTCTTGTTTGTTCAGCTTCTCTCATTCAGTTTAGTTATTCTGAGTTAATCTGTGTTCTTGCATGTATGTCACAGCAGTGTATTATTTTTTATTTCTGAGTAAATTAATTCCTTTTTATTACTGAGTGGTAATCCACTGTATGGATATAGCGTAATTTATTTATCCATTCATTGGTTGATGGACATTTGGGTTGTTTCCAGTTTGGGCTAATACAGATGAAGCTGCTTGAACATTCCTTTACCAGCCTTTGGAGAGACTTATACTTTTATTTCTCTTAACTAACTGCCTACCAACAGAATAACTGAGTTGTATGGTAGGTGTGTGTTTAACTTAAAACTGTCAGAACTGTTTTCCAAAGCGATTGTACAATTTTTTATTCCTTCCATCGGTATTCTCCCCAACATTTGGTATAGAAAGTCTTTAATTTTAGCCAGTCTGCTGAAAAGGTACTGAGGATCTCATTGTAGTTTTCATTCACATTTCCCTAATGCCTAATACTGGGCATCTTCTGATGTGCTTATTTGTCCTCTGTGTCACCTGCATGTCTCCTTTGATCATATACTTGTTCAAATCTTTTACCCATTTAAAAAAAAAGTGAGTTGTCTTCTAATTGAACTGTAAGAGTTCTTCAAACATTCTGGATACACCTTTTCTTCATATATGCACTTTGCAAATGGTTTCCCCCAGTCTGAGGCTTATCCTTCATTTTTGTAATAATGTCTTTAGAAGAACAAAATGTTGGGGCGCCTGGGTGGCTCAATCGGTTGAGCATCCGACTTCGACTCAGGTCAGGATCTCACGGTTTGTGGATTCGAGCCCCCAGTCAGGTCTGTGATGACAACTCAGAGCCTGGATCCTGCTTCAGATCCTATGTCTCCCTCTTTCTCTGCCCCTCCTCCTCTCACGCTCTGACTCTCTCTGTCAAAAATAAATAAAATGTCAAAAAAAATTTAAAAACTGTAGAAGAATAAAATGTGAATTTTGATGACATCCAGGTTATTATTTTATCTTATAGTTTGTGGCTTTTTGTGTCCTATTAGAGAAATCTTTACTAAATGTAGGGTCACTAAGAATTTTTCTGTTTTCTTCTAGAATTTTTGCAATTTTAACCGTTACATTTAGGTGTATGATTCATTTTTAATTACATTCTGTACAAAAATCATTGCTTAGCAAAATTTTAAAAAGACTTAAATAAATGGAAAGATATATTAATGGATCAGCAGACTCAGTATTGTTATTAATTCTTCTCAAATTGATCTATAAATTCAACCCAATCCCAATGAGAGTTTAGCAACCTTTTTTTTTTCTTTTTTTTTTTGGTAAATATTGACAAGTTGATTTTAAAATTTACAATGGAAAGGACCTAAAGTAGCCAAAACAACTTACAAAAGAACAGATTTGGATGACTTACACTACCTGATATCAAGACTTAACTACAAAATTATGGTAATCAAAATAATATAGAATTTGTAGATAGAGGAACAAACAAATTGATGGAACAGCATACAGAATTCAGAAATAAACCCACACATATATGGTCAATTGGTTTTCAACAAGTGTGCCAAGGCAATTTAAAGGGAGAAAAGATAATCTTTTTAACAAACAGTGCTGGAGCGGTTGGCTAGTTTTAGGCAATGAAATGAACCTTAACTTTGTGGACATTTTGTTGAGTCATTATCAAGAACCTAAAAAAGGACTCTGGTTTGAACAGGTTTTTGTTTTGTTTTGTTTTTTAATTTTATTTATTTATTTATTTATTTATTTATTTATTTATTTATTTCTAAATTTACATCCAAATTAGTTAGCATATAGTGAAACAATGATTTCAGGAAACATGATTTCCTTAATGCCACTTACCCATTTAGCCCATCCCGCCTCCCACAACCCCTCCAGCAACCCTCTGTTTGTTCTCCATATTTGTGGGTCTCTTCTGTTTTGTCCCCCTCCCTGGTTTTATATTATTTTTGCTTCCCTTCCCTTATGTTCATCTGTTCTGTGTCTTAGAGTCCTCATATGAGTGAAGTCATATGATTTTTGCCTTTCTCTGACTGACTAATTTCACTTAGCATAATACCCTCCAGTTCTATCCACATAGTTGCAAATGGCAAGATTTCATTCTTTTTGGATGCCAAGTAATACTCCATTGTGTGTGTGTGTCTGTGTGTGTGTGTGTGTGTGTGTGTGTGTGTGTATCTTTATCCATTCATCCATCAGTGGGCATTTGGGCTCTTTCCATATTTTGGCTATTGTTGATAGTGCTGCTATAAACATTGGGGTGCATATGTCCCTTTGAAACAGCACACCTGTATCCCTTGGATAAATGCCTAGTAGTGCAATTGCTGGGTCGTAGGGTAGTTCTATTTTTAGTTTTTTGAGGAAACTCCATACTGTTTTCCAGACTGGCTGCACCAGTTTGCATTCCCACCAACAGTGCAAAAGGGTTCCTCTTTCTCTGCATCCTCACCAACACCTGTTATTTCCTGAGTTGTTAATGTTAGCCATTCTGACAGGTGTGAGGTGGTATCTCATTGTGGTTTTGATTTGTATTTCCCTGATGCTGAGTGATGTTGAGCATTTTTTCATGTGTCAGTTGGCCATCTAGATGTCTTCTTTGGAGAAGTGTCTATTGATGTCTTTTGCCCATTTCTTCACTGGATTGTTTTTTGGGTGTTGAGTTTGATAAGTTCTTTATAAATTTTGGATAGTAACCCTATATCTGACTTGTCGTTTGCAAATACCTTCTCCCATTCTGTCGATTGCCTTTTAGTTTTGCTGATTGTTTCCTTCGCTGTGCAGAAGCTTTTTATTTTGATGAGGTCCCAGTAGTTCATTTTTGCTTTTGTTTCCCTTGCCTCCAGAGACGTATTAAGAAATTGCTGCGGGCAAGATTGGAGAGGTTTTTGCCTGCTTTCTCCTCGAGGATTTCGATGGCTTCCTGTCTTACATTGAGGTCTTTCATCCTTTTTGAGTTTATTTTTGTGTATGGTGTAAAGTGGTCCAGATTCATTCTTCTGCACGTCGCTGTCCAGTTTTCCCAGCACCACTTGCTGAAGAGACTGCCTTTATTCCATTGGATATTTTTTCCTGCTTTGTCAAAGATTAGTTGGCCATACGTTTGTGGGTCCATTTGTGGGTTCTCTATTTCGTTCCATTGATCTGAGTGTCTGTTTTTGTGCCAGTACCATACTGTCTTGATTACGGCTTTGTAGTAGAGCTTGAGGTCTGGGATTGTGATGCCTCCTGCTTTGGTTTTCTTTTTCAAGATTGCTTGGCTATTTGGGGTCTTTTCTGGTTCCATACAAATTTTAGGATTTTTTGTTCTAGCTTTGTGAAGAATGCTGGAGTTGCCTTGATAGGGATTGCATTGAATATGTAGATTGCTTTGGGTAGTATCAACATTTTAACAATATTTGTTCTTCGTATCCAGGAGCATGGAATCTTTTTCTATTTTTTGTGTGTGTGTGTCTTCTTCAATTTCTTTCATAAGCTTTCTATAGTTTTCAGTGTATAGATTTTTCATCTCTTTGGTTAGATTTATTCCTAGGTATTTTATGGTTTTTTGTGCAACTATAAATGGGATCAATTCCTTGATTTCTCTTTCTGTTGCTTCATTGTTGGTGTATAGGAAATATTGGTTTAATTTAAGTGTGAACCTTTGTCTATGCATGACAGTTCCCCTCCTACATGCAACCCCTTTCTAATTCTCTGTCTTGTATGACAGTATTTGTATCTGTGTCTGGGTACTATAATATACTATAAATTCTTGAAATCAGAGACCATGGCTTGTTCCTACAACTAAAAAAGCAATGGTTTGAAGACACTGGGCATTCACACAGCATTATTCAAATCTAATAGCTAGATTTACTCTCTTTCCACCTTCTCCCAGGGTGTAGACTTTCACTACAATAAGTCAATTGTGATTACTAGGTCCAGCACATATCAGGGAAGGACAAAAAACAACAGGCTACCAATCACATAGCTTCATAAAGATCACATCAGGCATTCCACAAGACAATGTAATGGGCCATATACAATAAAACAACTGTCACTATTAATTATAATATAATAATGATATTAATTAGTATTAACTAAGATTTGCTATAAGTCAGAACTGGTACTAATGTATTTATATACTTCAGCTCACTTAGTCTTCACAACACAAAATTCATTATGTAAAACTATTATTATCCCTCATTTACTGAATGAGCAAATTAAGATATGGAGACATTGAACAATTTACCTAGGGTCATCCTAAGTGTTGAAGCGGAGAGTGAGCAGGTTTGTACGGGCTCAAGTGTTCCACGGATCTATGAGTTTGGCATTATTTTTATTGCTTTACTTTATCGGAGTTTGGCTTTTGTTTTTTGTCTCCTTTTCATGTGATTTGTTTATTTTTATTTCATCAGGGTGTTCTTTAGACTTACATAAATAGTCTTCAAGTATAGGATCTGTATCATTTTCAGAGAGCCTGTGTGGACTTTTGTAGGAATGGAGAGAGCTGATTTCTTGATTACCCTGCACTGTTCTATCACTTACAGTAATAATTACAGAAGTAAAAGTGTAATAAAATGGGAGGATTTAACCCATATTTTATGAGTCACTAATGGGCTCTAAAAAGCTGCCATTTTATTATTTCCTTTAGAGATACTTAATAGGTAATGTCAGTAGTAAAGTTTAGTGCCCAACCAGCACTTAATATTCCATGTCTCCAGAATTATCCACACTCCTCAAAGGAAGAACAATCAAAAGAGGTCTGGTGTGCATGTGCATGTGTGTGTGTGTGCATGTGCGTGTGTGTGTGTGTGTGTGTGTGTGTACATGCACGCGTGCATCTAAATTCATATCATCTAGGTAAATAACTCAAATGTAAAGGAGCAGGAATCAAAGGGGTACCATCAACTATATAGATTAGGCAATGAGAAAAATGTAGGAAAAGAACCAAAATGAGAATATTATCCAGAAAATTAAAATTGTATGTGGCTATACATATAGCTTATACCACCTGGAAGAAATGACCTTAAATTGTAGACACAGCATGAAACAGTCATTGCAGAGTAGGTTAGTTTCACATTAACTCATATTATCTGACCTCCTTTGACATAGTTCAACACCTAAAAATTTTTCATTCCTCTCTAATAAACTAAACATCTCTTCATCTTGGTTTAGCTAGATGTCCAATAACTACCCTTGCTAGAAGCTGCTGACTTCTTTTCAGCCTCTGCCTAGCTGCCTGGTTTCTTTGCGTTTTCTGGAAAACAAGTGCATATCTTTATATCTAGGCACCATTGGAAGTAGTGTATCACCTCATAATTAAATTTGCTACAAAGCCTATTCATCCCCTTTCCCAACACCACCAACCCAAAGTTGTAGATCCATCTGGCCACTACCAGAGTCTCTCCAAGTGGAATTAACCCACACAGTTGTTGTTGCTCAAGAGTTTACTAGAAGACTCCAGTATTTCTGAAGATCTAGGAGATAATAGGTTATAGGTCCGTGTATATAACACTGATTCTTTGAAATTTGTGGAGACTTGCTTTTTAATCCAGTTCACAATCATTTTTTGTAAGTGTTCGATGTGTGCTTAAGAAGAATGTGTATTTGGGGCACCTGGGGGGCTCAGTTGGTTATGTGTCTGACTTTGGCTAAGGTCATGATCTTATGGTTCAGGAGTTTGAGCCCCACATCAGGCTCTGTGCTGACAGCTCAGAGCCTGGAGCCTACTTCAGATTCTGTGTCTCCTTCTGTCTCTGTCCCTTCCCTGCTTGTGCTCTGTCTCCATCTCTCTCAAAAAGTGAATAAACACTTTTTTAAAAAAGAAGAATGTGTATTCTTTAAGCATTTGGTACAGACATCTATTAGATCAAACTTGTTTACTGTGTTGTTCAAATTTCTAAATCTTTATTAAATTTTTTGTTGAATATGACAGTAATTGAGGCAGTGCAATAAACTATTACTAGAAGTCTGTCTTCCTCTGGTTCTATCAGTTTTTGCTTTATATATTTAAGATGTTTTGTTAGAGCCATATGAGTATATGAGTTTAGAGTTGCTAATCTTCCTGGTAATGTCAGTATTTAATCATTATTTGGTGACTATATATATATATATATATATACATATTGCTTCCTTACTTAAAACCTATTTTGTCTGATAATATGTCTGTGTCACTTTTGTTTAGGTTAACACTTGCTTCGTATATTTTTTTTCCATCCTCTAAGCCATTCTATGCTTTTATACTTTAGATGTAAACTGGAATATTTTTAATCTGATCCCCCCGTCTTTAACTATTATGTTTAATCTATTTTTCTTAATTGTATTATTGATATAGTTAGGCTTGCTATCTTTTTGTATTTCTATTTGCCCCACCTTTAATGCTTCTTGACTCTGGGATGCATTTATTTAATTTGTTCATTTTTGTTTGTTTCTTATTTTGTATTGAACCTGTCTTATGTATTGCTTCAAAGTCTCTTGCACTACTTGTCTCTTATTTCAGCTCCTGCTGCAGTGATCTATGTGGATTCCAAGAGCTTCACATAGGTACAACACAACAGCACGTTGTCTCAGCCCTGTGGCATATGCTTCTCACTTCCTGCCTGATAGCTTCTGGGGGAGCCACACATGCGGGCATAATCTAAACATTTTAGGGAGAACAGGGAAAAAGGACCAATGGGTAAATGCTTTCCGTTTGTTTGTTTGTTTGTTTGTTTGTTTGTTTGTTTTGAAGGACAGCCATAAAATGCACATCTTATAACCTCCCAGCTGTATACCTAATGTGAGATTAAGCAATTAATTGACTGACTGGACCAGTGAAAAAGAAGAAAAGAGGAAGAAATTTAAATTAAAAGATCCTGACTTCTTACCATTCAAAAGCCACTGGTAGTGGACAGATGTTGGCAAGTCATGAGCCTCCATAGCTTTATAAAATAGGGACAATAGGGGCACCTGGGTGGCTCAGTCAAGCATCCAACTCTTGAGTTCAGCTCAGCTCATGACCTCACAGTTCATGAGATCGAGCCCCATATCAGGCTCTACTCTGCAGCAAGGAGCCTGCTTGGGATTCTCTCTCTCTCTCTCTCTCTCTCTCTCTCTCTGCCCCTATCCACTTGCATGTGCTCTCGCTCTCTCTTAAAATAAATAAACTTAAAAAAACTAAAATAAAACAAGGACAATAATGTTTATCTCACAAGATTCTCATAAGAATTAAATATGTAATGCAGAGATAAACCTCTTTCAAAGTGTATCTCTAATTTTAAGTGCTATTTTATTCTGAAAGGGTGTTATTTAGCATTGGCAGAATGCTTGGGGAGATAAGTAATTTCTGTGATTTCTGAAGATCATTCTAATGCTGGGCAAAAGCAAAATATCTCTTATATGCTCACAACAGTGGACCTGCCATTGGAATCATTCCATTTACTTCTTAATTTATTTCTACCCTGTACCGTGTGACTTGGACAGATTACTCAACATCTCCCAGCCTCGGTTTTCTTTTCTACTCTTTCAAATGGTAACAACACCTACCTTGTATAATTGTTGGGGAGATGAACACTAGCTGCTTTTGACAATAAAGTGCTGTATGACAATAAAGACTATTGAGTCAAGGCATGTTCAGATCAGCCTTGAATGCTTCCTTAAAGAAGGTTTTAGAAAACACTTGAATCATAACCAGAAAGGGCTTTGGGTTTGGATTGGCCTGTCCCCCTGGCTACCTCTTTTACCCCATTTTGGCAAAAAGGCTGTAAACAAGCGTAAGGGCTGCTGGAAGAAATTCACTACTGAATTCCTCCTGAAGGAACTCTCAGCCATGAGGTGCAGACTCTGAAATCCCCATAGTTGGGCTATGAGGAACAGCACACACGTGAGTAATTGCTGAGACTTAAGTACTGAGCCACTGTGGGAGAGTATTATTCATAATTAGTGCCAGTAGGACTACACACCTATCTGTCTGCTCCAAAGACATGAAATGCACACGATTTACCTCCCATCCCAGCATTTCGTCAAGAAAGAGCAGCAGACACCTCTGTGCTTAAAAAGCACTGCAGAACAACTCCCTGTTGACCCCTGCCCAAGTTTTGAGTTGATGCAAAATTTCCATTTTTCTAGTTTTATCTGTTTTTTTTTTATGGCCAGGATATGTTATCTAGATCTTTGTACTCCTCATATTAATGTGGTCTCTAAACACAAGTCAAAATTCATTCTCTGATCCCAAAAGAGTCTGTAACTACTTTAAAGAATTTCTCTCCACCAATTCTTTTTTCAAGGGAATCGAGCTGACAGGCCTGAGTTATTTCAGACAGTTTAGATACGAAATTTTATGCACACATTTGTTTTTATATATACTCACAGGTGTTCACACATATCTTTCATTTCCTTTAAAATTTAGAAGGAATAAAAACACGAGCCTTGAGTAAATCATACAAGATCTACTGTCTGTCTGGCATATCCTTTGTTCAGACATGTCTCCTTCCCATGTTTCTTTCCTTGCCTGGTCTATTTTATTCCATTTGAAGAAGCCAGTGTAAGTCTGTTCAGTTTCTGCTCACTAAGGACCTTGTACTTCTACATAACCTGGGAAAGTGATCTGAAAACCAGCATTCTTTCAGGACCTCAGAAGCACCACACCATAATAAACTCCACAGAGAGAGGAAACTAGAATGAGGAAACAGACCAATATTTTACTCCCATTTCTATGAGGAAGACTGCCAAGGAAACTTGTTTATGCAAAAGTCAATATATCAAGATATTCTTTATGCTTTCTAGGTAGGGATTACAAGGTGAAAGAAAGCATTGCAGCAAATTATTTACCAATAAAACAGCGCTTGGCCTGAAAATGAACGTACAACTCCAGTGGTCCTGCGTCGTCTCTTTGGCAACTACATTGCACAGTATCAATCACATTCCTTTATAAATTTAATTTTTAAATGGCGCAATAAATTTACATGGTATAAAAATATCACCATGTTTAACGTTTCCTATTTGTTCTGACATTTTTATTATTCCAAACATAAAGCAGTTTATATGTAAATTGCCATATGCTCTTAAGTTAAACTGATAGAATCTTGTCCGTAAAGGACTCATCATTTTGCTGTAAATATGTGTGAAAATGCATCGCACAAACAATTCCAAGAAAGAGAAAAAAAGTGTCACACAAAAGTAGCAAACGAACTTTGTGCCCAACCCAATTGGGTCATGAAAAATATTTTGTGCTTGTCTTTACTTATGTTCCAACAATGACCACGTTCTCTGTTTTAAATGAAGGCCATTAGGTAATAAAACATTATTCTTTATCGTAACACTTAGCGATTAAATGTGCTAAATGGGTTGGGCAGATTGTGTCTTCCACTATGCAACTGTCCCAGCTTCTAAGACAGATGTGCACCCATACACCCAGAGTTAAGGCACAGAACAGACAGCTGAAGGCTAAAGAAAATTTTCTGTATGATGAAATAATTTCACTCAAATTTATCCCCCGCAAAACTGTCCTAATAAAGTTTTGTTCATAAACAGACTGTTTTATAGAAAAATCCATGAGAGCCATACTTTATGTCACTTAATCATCTATTTATTATATACTGTATTCCATTATCCAGCACTCTAAACTAATATTTAAATAAATTGCATAGGGTAATAGAACAAATCGCATAACATTAAATTTTTATATATTGAAGAGATCCATGGGATAGTGGCTATTTAGGATGAGACGGGAGGATGAAGTAAGCAATGGTATTTGAAGAAACAATTACAGGATCCCAGGAGTGGGCTGCTTCCAAGATCATTTATTCATTCATTCATTAAATGTTGACTAGCACCTCCTGTAAGTACCCGGCACTCTTCTAGACATTGGCAATAAGGAGGTTGCTATAGACTGTTTGTATCGTCTCAAAATTCATATATTGAAACCTAATCACCAGTATGATGGCATTAGGAGGTGGGGCCTTTGGGAAGTGATTAGGTCATAGGGGCAGAGCCCTCATGACTGGATTTGTGTCCTTATAAAAAAGACTCCAAAAAGCTCCCTCACCCCTTATGCCATGTAAGGATACAGCAAGAAAATGGCCATCAATGAACCAGGAAACAAATCCTCACCAGACACTCAATCTGCTAGCCTCTTAGTCTTGGACTTCCCAGCCTCCAGAGCTGTGAGAAATAAATTATTCTTGTTTAATGCCACCCAGTCTGTGGTATTTTTTTTAGCAGCCCAAATGGACTAAGAGGTGAACAAGACCAACAACGTTCCTTAAATTTTGGCATTAAAGTTTACTTTTGGCAGGAAAGAAAGTAAATAATCAAATTACCAAATAGTAATATATGTCCTGTAGTGCTGAATGCCATGAAGAAGAGAACAGAGAGATAGGATACTTTTAATGAGAGTATATCATTATCTCATTTAGACTCTTTGACATATCATTCTGGCTACCACGGAAAGAATAAACTGCACTAAGACAATTATGGAAGCAGAGTGACTAGTTAGGATGCTATCATCTTAGACAAAGCAAGAAATAAGGACAACCTGAATTTGAGTGCTCGTGATGCACACAACAAGCAGGGGTCATATGTGAAATCTATTTTGAAGGTAGAGGCAACAGGTTTGCTAATGGATTGGATGTGGAGTGTGAGAAAAAGAGATGCCTCACAGATGATTTCAAGATTTGGAGATTGAGAAATACTGGGTGCAAGAGAAAGCATTTACAGAAACGAGGGACACAAAGTAAAAATATTAAATTTACTTTTAAAAAAAATTTTTTAAAGGCGGGGGGTGGGGGGGCGACTGGGTGGCTCAGTCGGTTAAGTGTCCAACTTCGGCTCAGTTCATGATCTCGTGGTTTGTGAGCTCGAGCCCACATCGGGCTCTGTGCTGACAGCTCGGAACCTGGATCCTGTTTCGGATTCTGTGTCTCCCTCTCTCTCTGCCTCTACCCTGCTCATGCTCTGGCTCTCTCTGTCTCAAAAATAAATAAAACATTAAAAAAATGTTTTTAAAATGAAATTTTAAAAAAACTTTTTTTAAAAGGGACACTGATGGAAGAATGGGTAAGAAGGGGAAAAGTCAAGAGTTTTATTGGCCATGTTAAATTTCAGAAGCCTGATAAACAACAGGGTCAAGCTGATGAGCAAATAGTTAAAAATGCAAGTCTGAGGTTCAGAGAAAAGTTCAAGCTGGAGAAACAAATGTTGGCATCATCAGTATATCGATGATATTAAAGCCTCAGGAATGGATGTATCATCTAGGAAATAAAAATTCAAAGAAAGGAAAAGAAGGCCAGGGACTGAGCTCTGGAGCAGTCCAGTTTGTGGAGGTCAGGCAGAGGAGAATGACCTGGGAAAGGAATCTACAATGGCTAGCCCACAAAAGAAGGAAGAAAAATCTATGAGGGTACAGCCAAAGGCAGACAGTGTCTCCAGGAGAAGGCAGAAACCAATAGAGTAAAATTCTGCTGGTCTAGTAAATGAGCACTGAGAATCATCCAGTGGGTTTTGCAGGGGTAGTCCTTGGTACACCTATACCTTGGTACAACTATACTTCAATAAAATACAAATAGTAATAGTAATAATAAAACTGTGTCTTAAAAACCTCAACAGAAGGATTGGAAGATGAAGTAACATTCAAAAACCTAAGACAAAAATCAAGGTGGTGGATACTGTGACAAAAGAAATAATTTTTTCTTTTAAATTGAGAGATTAGGCTAGGAGACCCCACAACCAAACAATGAAGTCCTGAAGAAAAAAACACAAAGACAATGAAGAGAAGGAAATTATCAAAGAAATAATTAAAGGGTATTTCTCAGAACTGAAAAAACAGGGACCTTCAGATGGGAAGGGTCAACAAGAATCTAGCACAATAAGTGAAAAAGGCCCTCAGGTCGTTAAATTCCAGAACACCTGAGAAATGAGCAGATTCCAAAAGTTTCCAGAAAGAAGACCATGTATATATGAATAAACAAGCATCAAAATGTATTGGACTTCTCAACAGCAAAGTTATAAACCAAAAGAAATGGAGGAATAGATTTAAAATTTGAAGGCACAGTTATTTCCAACCTCATATGTTATACCCACTCAAATTATCCAGCAAGAGTGAGGGTAGGAGAAAAATATTTTCAGCCATGCAACTTCCCAAATCATTTCTTTCCCATGTACCTTTTCCCTCAAATTACTGATATACTCTCCACAAAATGAGAGAGTATATCAGGAAAGAAGACATGGGGTCCAGGAATCAGGGGATCAAACACAGGAGAAATAAAAAATAATTGCAGGCAGACAATAAAGGGAGGACCCACGAAGTGATGACATTACATCAGGTGAGAGAATTCCTAGATTAAAGTAGGTGGATGAAGGGCTGCAGGAGGGATGTTATAGGTGAGGCAAGGGGGAGAAGGACTTGCCAGACCATCGGATATGTACTTTAAAGGGTGTTGGTAGGATCAGGAAGCTTCATAAAAATAACACAGAAAAATTAGCAAGAGAAAAACTGGCAATTATGAATACCAAGAAAATAACTTTAATTGGAAAAGAAATGGATCCATAGTATGCTATTTTGCCCAGAAGTGAGAAAATATTTATACTGTCAGAACAATATAAACACTAAAGTTTTTAAATAAAAAATTATGATGTAGCTATACTGAAGGAGGGGAATATAACTATATTGGTATGGGGAGGAGGGTGAAGAGAAATATATCTTCATCTACCACAATACCAAGCCAATAGATATTTCCAAAATTGATAAATCAATTTAAAGTTGATTAACTTAATTTGAATAAATAGCAGTAGAAGCATATTATGTAGAAATACAGAGGTAAAAACCATAAAAAACAATTAAAAGGCTTCACAGTCGTGGTCTCTGGGGAACAGGACTAAGGGGTAGGAAAGAACATGGTAGAGGGCTACAGTATCTGTTGTAAGCCTTCACTAAAAGCCTTGACATTTTAAATTGTGTGTGTGTTATTTTGAACAAAAATAGAAAATACTTTTTTGGAATTCATTTTCCTTTTCAACATTCCATTCCTTTCTCCTTTCTTTTTCTTAAGTTCTAAATGCCCATAAACACATACCATTGTAATGGACAACACAGGGCAGGGAGGCAACCATCATATTGGTTATTTCAGTAGCATATGCCAAATGTTTGTTGAGCTGCAATGGGAATTATCTGCTCTTTTTAGATTGATTTCATATATGAGATACTTAAATTCTATCTTTATTTTCAAAAGATGGAATTAGGTAGACATGAAAGTTTCTACATTCCATGTAAGGTTTTCACATAATCAGGATCCAAAATATAGTAACAAGTTCGATTCTAAAACTAAGTCTGCATGACATTTGATCATTCACTTAAAAAACAAAACAAAATCCGGAACATTTTCACAAAAGCAATAATGTCATAAACACAAAATTCACCAACCCCTACTTACAGAATTCCATGGAAGGTTATGAATCAATACAACCAAGAAGAGAGGCCTTTGTTCTCTTCATAGGGGGCAGGAAGAGGAGAGTTCACCAATATCATGAAATAAAATAAAGAATAAACCAGTAGGTCCATCTCCTGGAATATCATTTCCTTAAATTTGAAAATATAAAATGCTTTCTGTGTCTTACAATTAATCAAAATAACCTACATTCAGATGCTAGAAAATACTTGCCAAATCTTCCCACAAAGAAAAAACATCCGTCTTTACCCTTCATCCTCCCAAGATCTTATGCGGGTTTTGTTTTGTTTTGTTTTTTGTTTTGGATGGCTAAATAGCATTGAAAATTGATAATAAATCAAGCCAGCCTAATATACAGTCTCAAAGTTAACTGACATTACATTAAACAGATGATCAACCATCAAAATTACTACAGCAGTGTTTATTTTCTAGATCATATTTTGTAGTCTTTGAAATGTCAAATATGCATTCCCACTGAGAGGCAAATGTGGATATACATATGCAAGGATGTCATCAACATGGAGAAGATTGAAAGCAAACTTACAAGGATTCATTATAGAACTAATCCTTCCTAAAATTCTGATTAAACAAGGGACTGACAGGTTGCTTGATTCTGAGGGATTCGAGTTATTGATTACTGACAGGAAATAGGGCTCCTTATTGTCTGACTGAATGGAATTTCAGATTGGAAAGTCTGAGGCCTCTAAAGAACATTCACTTAGGCTGTGCTTTATGGAAATTAACATTATACAGTCTCTTACAATCTATTAACAGACTGAGAACTGTCACCTGAAGAGCTGTATTCCTTTTTATCACATTAAAGAGCAAAAGGCCACAAACATGCTTATTAGTGAGCCTAAAAGGTTTTCAAAAATATATAGGCCTTTCAGAATAATGATGGGAAATGTTATACCAGACTTCTATGCCGATCAACTTTTCTCAAGCATTTAAATTTGCCTTTGCTTTCTGGCTTAGCCAACCTCACCCTACCCCAAGTACACACACTTTAAAAAGTATCCATAAATATCTATAAATGTGTTTAGCCATGACACTCGAGTATTGACTCTGGCAACCACCATCTTGTCTTGATCCCAGTCACAAAACTCCAAGGCACTAATTGGGAATAATGGCCCTACTCCAGACTACTTGTGCCTTTGTCCCTACACTCTGTCTGGGGACAATAGCATAGGTTTGCCTCTTTGAAGGGGTCACAGTTTTTGTGCAGAAACCATAGCCAAACAGACCATTGCAGATAATGGTTGAGTGATAGACAAAAGCATGAGGGAGGAGCAGGGAGAAGGAAGGTGTTCACTGGCTCCATTTGAGGCAGCATTTAAGCTTGGCCTTGAAGGTTAGGGGAGGGATGGCACCACCAGAAGCTGAGAGTAACATTCCAGTCCAAGGAACAGTTTCTGAAAACAAAGGCATTGCCTGAAAACACGGTGTTTTCAGGAACTATAAATGGGTTCCATGTAAATCAGACCAGAATGCACTGGTAGAGAATATAAGAGATGAGGTCAGAAAGATAAGTTTTAGAAATAAATTACAAGGTGTCTAGTACGCTGAGCTAAGACACCTGAATTTTTCTCTTGTAGGCAATAAGGAATCATTTAGAATTTTTAAGTAAGAGAATACAGTCCTATACATTTCAGCGTTAATCTGCTTCTTCATGTTGTAACACAAATAAATTCACCTAAGAAGACCCTGAAAATGCTCTTATCTGCATTTTGGAGTTGAAAAGAGGATTCATTCACCAGTACAGATTCCCATAGTGCCTTAGATCAAGTGCCTATTAAAGGAGAGAATACAACTCCTCTGTGTTTTATACCCCTTCTAATTCCGCTTAGCCCTAAGCAAGAGGGCCTTAAGTGCATGCTAAATCTATTCCTAGAATTTCCCAAAGTAATCTCCAGCTTCGAGTCTTCTACAAATGACACTCACCAAGAAAACTTTCAGAAACATCTCATTTTCATTCTACATATTGCTTCATTTTTTAGAATCAATGTCTCCCTATAAAAAATGTCAATATATTTGGATTTTTTTTGCTCTTTCCCCAAAACGAGTGTGTGGTTATTTGTCCTGACAGTGCCTCCATTCCTTTGCATTCCACCTCAGAAGCCAAACATCTGACTCTGGGTCACCTCTTCAACTTAAGTGAACACCATTTTCTTGCATTCCTATGAAAAGAGATCCTTCTGAAGGGCAAAGTAAGTGTTCAATAAATGCTGACTTCTGGACTTGTAAGCACCACCTGCTAATTTCTAAGCAGATTAGAGCAGAGGCAGATCTCCAGACAAGGCCACATTCCCAGGACTGACCTAACCAGAGAACACAAAAACAATCAGCACTAGAATGAGCCACAGCTGAACTTCCAGTTAGGGATAGTTCTTTGAAGAACCTAGCTGCACAGTGCCAGATGGACAGATATAGTTTATTCAGAAATCTCTCGAGAGATTCCCAGGCTAAAAGTTGCTACTGGGGCTCAGGAGAGGCCAGTCCAAGCCTGGACACCACGGCCTCAGGCCAGTGCATGTCACAGTGACAGCCTGGGCTTCTTACATTGCAGAGGAAGCAGTGGGAGCAATGGGCCCACCTCCGGCCCCACACTGGAATCCCCCATGCATCCCCTCTGAATCAATCAATACCTGTTAACAATGACCCCAGGCATCATGTTGATGGAGGTGCTCTTTGGGTACCTTTAACACCTACAGACATGGCCACACAATCACTCAATCAAAATATTGGGGTTTTTTAATTTTCCTTTATAATTTTTAATATTTAAGGTTATTTTTCAGCTTAATTAAATATAGAGAATTAAACTACTTTCTAAAGCACTGTTACATGTTTATGCCATATATGCAGCATACCTAGCCCTTATAATAAACATTGTGTCCATTCTAGAGATGAGGAAAATGAGTCTCTGGGAGGGTAAGTGACTTGCGCATCACACAGCTTTTAAGCAGTAGAACCAGAGCCACCTCCCGGAGTTTTCTGTTCCCTTGGTCAAGGCTATTTCCCCTGTGCCACACTAACTCTTGGGGCTTGCTGAGACAAGTGTAATCAGTGAGAAAATTAGAGAAGATTAGAGATTTTCTCCTGGAGATTCAGGTGTGTGGTCAAATCTTGATAGACAGAAGGGATCGAGAGGGAGACAGAGAAGAAAAGGAGGGAGGGAGAGAAAGAGAAGAGGAATAGAGGGAAGGGGGGCAGGCTTAACTTGCTGATTTCCATCCCTCCAAGTAGACTTTTTGATACATTGACACAAAACTTATGTTTCATAATTAGAAATATGTCTAGCTTCAGCCAAAGGAACTGAGTTTACAAACGTGTTGAAGATTCATCTCTTGATTTTAGAGAGATTTTTGTCAAACTAAGTGTTTGGGGTATTGATTCCCCCTTCTCTCTGCCACTGACCATTGCTGCCATATGTGATCTGATGGTCATCAATGACACAGAGGCAGGAAATTCCTGAGGCATTAGGAAACTCCATTCCAGGAGGCTGCTGAAGGCCTTGAGTGTTGTGTCCTGGTTAAGAGTGTTTAAGATGGCAAAGAGAACCATGAAAGTCACCTTCTCCTACCAATTTCCTTCACTACAGAATCTCATTTTGTTTTCCTAAATTCTTGGCTGTGAAAAAGCCACTATTTTTCTCCCTTTCTTCAGAACCCATGTCTTCTTCTAATGTTGTACTCAGAATTTTTTTTTTTAAGGGACCATCTGACTTGGGAAATATTTTCTTGAAATACAATAAGACAGACAATCCCTAACTGTCCCTTACATAATAGCACTTTTAGGGACCAATCTTGGAAACATCAAATTGTGAATTGTAGGCCCGTTGATTACTGAAGTATAACAATTAAATTACATAGAAATTTCCTTAACAGTAGGGTTGAAACGAACAAAATAACTGGCAATTGGTCTCAACCAGAGTAAATAATGTCCTTCTTTTTATTTACATTTGGCTTTCCTATAAACTGCCTACTGGGTTGTGTAGAACTAAGAGGCCAGCAAAAAACTGAATCCCCATCCATCAGTATTAATCTCACACTTTACTGTGGCTCCATCCATTTATCTTTCCGACACAAATTAGAAATTCAAGAGTTTTAACAAATGAGCCTGCAAATGTAAACTTATTAGGCCATATATTTTTACTACACACTGTGCAGTGCCCTCCGCAAAGCTGTCCCTTCAGAGAGCATTTTCCTATTTTGTGTTATTGATGGCAGCTAACTAATCACATTTTTAATGTTGTCTTTGGGGAGGGCTGTTTGAGTGAATGTGCAAGCTAAACTACCCAGAATAAATCTACCTTATTAAATGCTTGAAATTATGTGTCTTTTACGATAAAGAAACTCCCGAGCATTGTTACATTTGCTAACCTTCTTTCTGCAGGAATCAAAAGACTGGGATTAATTAAAATAATACATCAAAACTGGGGTGTTGTACAGAATGTGTCTATGTGTGAGGAAAGGCCAAGAAAAATTGGTTAATTGGTCTCTTCATCCCTATTCACTCCCCTCCATCTAAATAGCTTTTAAGTGTTGCTTTCTGAACTGGAACTATAATCACATGAGCTGATGTTCAGACAATGGCTGATCCCCATCCCTACCTCCACCAGAGGAAATTCCTTCTGGTTTACATAGCGCCTCTCTGATTAACAAAGAAGTCCAAAAAATTGGTCCCTAGACCTAGATGCTCTAAAACATAATGTATAGATACATTGTGGTCCCAGCGTTGTAGCTCATCTAAACAAAGATGCACTGATTTAAATGCCTCTGAACGATACCGTTTATCAGAAGTATCAAAAGAAAACATCTGCCAGTCAATGCTTCTCTTAAAGCACAGGTCCTCCTTTCCTGTAGCTGTAGTGGTCAATCTAATGATGGGGCTCACTCTGTACCGTGTGCAACCATTTCATTATTCTGAGGTGGTATCATTACTGACAGGTCCCTTATTACTGAGCTCAAGTGCTGACCTGAGCCCTGAGTGCATCTGCTTCCCACCTCTTTGCTTTGGAAGTTTTGCTCTCTCAGAAGCAAACGTATACAGGGCCACAATTCTGGCTTGTCACTTAAATCTCAAGGATAATAAATGATGCTGAAGCTAGAGTAGAGGGAATGGAGATCATCTGGGAACCAGAGCTCTCAACGGCACAAGTGGTAGAAACTTTGGAATCTGCATCAATGCATGCACTTCTGGATATAAAAAGACTGTAATGGAAATTTACCTAGAAGGAAAAAAAAATTCTTGCATAGTAGGAGTTGATAAAGCAAGAACTCAATTTTTTGCAAATTATTTTCCTATTACTTGATTATCCCACTTGAGATGTATGGCTTTTGTGAAACTGACATTTAAACACAATAAGCATATGCTCTTTGTAGAAATTAAAGTCACCAGCATTTCAAGACTGTGTAATAGATGGCCCTAGTGTTCCCTGCAATCAGAGTTCTTCTCTATTACTTAGCTTGGAGGGGAAACATAAACTTGATTAGTACTTAACTAGAGTGTAATGGCTGATAAATTGGGCTTAATGTTTCAAAACCAGACAACTATGCTAAGGTTGCCTAGAATTTATTTCTTGACTACACAGATACACTCATTTTTCTCACTCAGTCACAGGAATCAACAATTTAAGGATGCACTGGCTCTCTTGAAGTGTATTTCTTATTTGTCTTGGATTACTTAAAAATTTAGCTGTTCTCCCCAGCAAAGGTGAAATCCCAAGGGAGGTGAGGACTGATAAATTAAAAAGAAACTATGGTTGGCAAAGGTGACACCCACTGGGAAAGCATTCTGCATTAGAACTTGGTTTGAAAAATGCAAGGTGTTTATTTAGTCCCTCAGCAAATACTTACTGAGCACCTACTAAGAGCCAGGATCTGTGTCATGTGCTGGAAAGACCAAGTTAATGACTCCTACCATCAAGGAGCTAGTGAAGAAGACAACCATGTAAGCAGGTAATAAAACATGGTAAGGGCTATTATAGAAACATAAACCAAGAGTTTGGGAGCTCAAATAATCACTAAAGACATGTCTCTGCCTTTCAAATTTGTATGTGTTACAGTGCTTAGCACCTAAATTACACTTGCTTTCATTGCATTCACCTGGAGAAAAGAAAATTCATTTTGCTGTTAATGTTAATGGAAACAACATTCACATTTTAATGTTACACTGTTACCTTCCTTGTGCAACAGGCGGAACTCCCCACCCCAGAAGAGCTTCTAAAAAAGTTGGGTTTACACAGAAGTAAATAAATGTTCGTTTCAATATTTCAAACAGTACATACTAAGGGATATTTATACTTAAAGAGCATCTTAAAATTAGTCCTTTATTTAAGCAAAGAACCCTTTTGCAATTTGAACAATCCCCATGTGTATTTGCAATATAAGCCTGGATTTTCATATATTAGGTTTGAATCACAAAAATCTTAGTGATAGGTTCCCCAGGCCACATATTGTATTATCTTCTTAGGCCATGACACTGCCTTGTTTGCAATGAATAGAACAAAAGGCATTAAAAGCACTAATCCCTCTTGCCCTCAGGATAAGGTCCAAACTCTTTAACCTTTCATGGATCTGGTTCCCCTTAATCCTCCAACCTCCAGTTGACTGACATAAAATAGTGGGACCTCTGTCAGTCTAGCTTCCTGAGAAACTGCATGGAACAGAAACACCTCCACCCCACCACTGCCTCTTCCAGTCCTATTAGATATATAATGTGAGCCATAAATAAACAAACTGTTTTCCTGAAGCTCTTGGATTTAAGAGTTGTTTGTTACAACAGTGTAGCCTAGCCTCAGCTGTCAGCCCTTGGGCAGCCAAGGTACAGTGTGGCCTGGAACACTGCTTTCCACACTTAAGCCCTGGACTTCCATGTTCACAACTTTTTACATCCCTGAATACTATTTTTATTGAAATCAATTTAATTTTTCCATCTAAAAATATGTATTTTAAAATAAAACTACATATAGTAAAACCTTGGTTTGCAAGCATAATTCCTTCCAGAAACATGCTTGTAATCCAAAGCACTTGTGTATCAAAGAGACTTTCAAGAATCATTGGCTCAGTTGTGATCATGTGACATATGATATCACATACTACTGGTATTGCTAGACATCGGTCTTTAGCAAGTTAAAATTTATTAGAAATGTTTGCCAATCTTGCAGAACACTCACAGAACAAGTTACTCACCATCCAAGGTTTTGCTGTATTACTATTGTAAGTGGAAAATCAGTATCACTTCCAGTAAGTAGAAACTATAAAAACATTAACTCTTAAAATAAGGTATTTATTTAGGTACTACATTAAAATAGGTAATGTACCACTGACATGGATCTAACACACTTTTAGAAATACTAGTAAAGTAAAGAAAGGCATTAGCCTTGACGTCTAATTGACTGGACATCATCTCCACTTCCCACACTGTATCCTCATGTAGCTTAACTGACCTCTCTGAAGCGCAGATATTTTATCGATTTTATAACATGGAAAGTGATTACATAAGATTAATTTGAAGATTAAGTGAGAAATGTCTGTGAAATTCCCAGCACATACTTAAAAAAAAAAATTTTTTTTTTAACCTTTATTTATTTTTGAGACAGAGAGAGACCAAGCATTAACGGGGGAGGGTCAGAGAGAGAGGGAGACACAGAATCGGAAGCAGGCTCCAGGCTCTGAGCCATCAGTCCAGAGCCCGTTGCGGGGCTCGAACTCACGGACCACGAGATCGTGACCTGAGCCGAAGTCAGACGCTTAACTGACTGAGCCACCCAGGCGCCCCCCCCCCCCAGCACATATTTTTAAGTGCACAGTTTAATAGTTTTTAGTATACTGGCTCATTTTTAATTGTCAAAAATATTAGATTTATTGCTATTATTATCAGCATCTCATATCACTAGAGTGTGAGCTTCTTAAGGTATGACGCTTATTCATCTCTGAATCCTCATACCTAGTGTTGTCCTTTTTTGAGGAGGACAATATACCTGGTATTTGTCCTTTGTTTTCCATCCCTGTACATATAGAATCAACCAATCGATTAAATTACTTCTCATGGTTCAACTGTAAATCGCTTTAACCAAGCTGTGCCTGATTCCTACCTATAGGCTAATCAAGGGTTCTCATCTTCACAAACTGCTTTCATTCTTCAAAATAACCTAGATCTTGTCTTTTAGCCCAGTGGTTTACTAATTAGTAGCAAAAGGATCTCAAGTTTGAAAGTTTGATGTAATTATAATAAATTATAATAATTATAATTATACTATATAATTATATATAATTATATATAAATTATAATAAAAGAAAAAGCCAGATTTTACACTGGGAAACCACAGGATCCAGGACATTCAGACATTCAGAGTATAAATTACAGCTCACCCTTCCTGCAGACATCCAGAGGCCATTTTGCAGTGGCTAAGCACACAGCATCTAAAATCAGAGACTTACATTTGAACTTTGAACCCACCATGGACAAGTCACAAATCCTTCTGTCCTTAGTTTCCTCATCTGTAAGTGGCCCTATTAATAGGACTCTCCTCTTAGGATTGTCAAAAGGGCTAAAAAGAAATGCACAAAGCTTACAAGGGTTTAGAACAGGCCATGGCACACAGCAAGAGCTCATTAAATGTTAGCTGTTATTACCATCCTTTGTATACATGATTATTATGATTATAAAACTATACATCTGACACAGTATAAAGATTCACACTTTGAATCATGATAAAAATTTCAGGCAACTGAAGGGAGAGACCTTTTAGACATCCTACAACTGCTTTTTTAAATATTTTTTTTTCAGTTCAGTCATTTTATTAACAATGATAAACTAGATTATGCTGTGGTTTAAAAAGAAAAGTCCAACAAACGTTTCTCTCGCTCTTCCAGATGACAGACAATAGGACACTCCAGTGTCGCTCATCTCCACCTGCAGCCTTCGCTCTTACCTGCTTGAACCGGAAGGCATCTCTACCTCAACATGCATGTGCATGGCTGATGGGAGGCATGAGCAGGCTGGGTAGCTGAGCTGTAACTGACACACTCTACTCCCTTTCACAGGCCTTGGCCAAAGCGAACTGTAGAGCATACCTATCTTCAGGGAAGCAGGTGGAGAAAAGCCGCCCACCCAACTGTTGGGAGGCAAAGGACAACCAGACACTGAAGAGGAGTCCTAATGCCTGCCACAGTTGTGAGTGAGTATGACAATCACTTGTGTGGTGACCAGGTCTTGGCAGTTATAATGTCTCGAAACTCTTAATAGAAAGCTGTCATTACATCATAAATCCAATAGAACACTTAACAAAATTCCAAAGCAGATGTTAAAGGTTGCAAAAAAAAAAAAAAAAACCCTGCTAAAACATATTTAATTCACATACAGTTCTGTGATTTATAGTAGCTTATTTTCCCACCCTACACTCTGATCTTAATTCATGCAAGAAAAAAAGGGGGTTTCCTCTTTTTTTTATCCACAGAAAAGCAAAAAGGGCTGTTCTAATTCTCAGGTCCAAGGAAATGTGGGTTTGGATTTTAGTCAATAGGATCGTGTGATTTGCATTGGGCAGGCAAAAAACCAACAATTACCTTCACACAGGAAAGAGGTGCCCCTATTTTACTGGCTCCTTCCAGTTTCCCTCCGTTTTCTTCAAAAATGATAACTTTCTTATAATTCTCCTGCTTGTTCAAGCTATCTCCCCAGTTTTCTTTTTCCTTTCACTGTCAAACTACTAAAGCAAGTTATATCTCCTGACTCTTGTTCATTATTCTCTGTTTCCTCCTACCATGTAACTTTTGAATTTGATCCAAATCAGCACCTCCAATCTCAATCATCCAGCTACATGGATGTGACGTCACTTGAATATCTTACTCCACAAATCTAGAATCGCACCCAGAATTTCCTCCAAAGCCAGGTCTCTCTGTTTCATTATTTTAGTTAATATTCTGCCCAAGTTGTAATTGTCAATGAACTCTGATTTCCTCATGTTTCTTGACTCTAAATTTTATCTGGTCCCAGGCCTACTTAATTCTTTTTATGAAATCTTTGTTTTGCATACTCCTCCCTCTCCGGTCTTTACCATCATTATACCTAGTAACTCATACCTGGACCACTGAAATCATCTTCTAACTAATCTCCCTTTCTCTAGGCTTTTCTATCTCCTGATTTCAGCATGCCACCTGCACAGTCATTCCAAAACATTACCTTTATTAAGTTAATCTCCAGGAAAGGGGAAGACTCTTCTATAACTACCACTGCACACAGTATAAACAACCATCTCCTTTTCATCATTGGGAGTTTTGTCATGGGGCGTGACTCCCTCCCAAACAAAACCAAAGCACTCACTGATTTTAGGAAAGATCACCTAATTTCTCTTTCTCTGCCTTTCCCCATCCATTGTCCCTACCTAGCATATTATCTCCCACTTCAAATCCCACTTGTCATTTAAAACCTAGAACCAATTCATCCATTAACTCTTCCTGAACCATGGTTGGCTCTGTAAATAGAACTCAATTTGTATACAACTATGTAATCCCAAAGCAGCATCCCACAGCATGACACTCATGTGTATTCTGTTTAGTCAACATGGTGTTGCTGTTGTTGTTGCTGTTGCTATTGTTTAAAATTTAATACTCTGAGGGACTACATATACTCTTCAGCTTCCTTACCACTTGAGTTTGAGAACCCTGGTCTATGCTGTGTCATGCTGGTGGCATCATTTCATAATTTTTGTCTGTGATTTTTAAACATATGCTTTGTTTATTTTTCCAACTTATACGTTTCCTAAGGTCAGAGAAATGTTTTTATACAATTAAAATTTTAAATAGGGCAAGATGAGAAAACATTTATAAACATAATTAGCCAAAGAGTTGTTGGCTGTTCTGTTTCTTTTACCCCAAGTTCTGCCAGCACCAACACCAGGAGACATCTTTAAGCCATTCAGGAACCAACATGGTTTTATTACTGGGGAAGAAAAATCGTTCCATAAATCTCTTCTTTCTTCTTTTCTCCTTTCCCCACCCAACTGATAACTTTTATTTTTGTATTAATTCATAGATTTCTTCAGCCCTTGATCCCGATTTAATATTCAAACAAAAAAATCTATATGTAAAAGCATCCATTTGGGAGCTCTTCAAAGCCCGTATAAGACAAGTAGTTGTTAGAGAGAGTAGATCCAATATAAAGAAATGAGCAAAAATCATTTCAAAGAAAAAAATATGGAAATTCAGCAGAGAGGGGAAAAGTAATCTTAGTGTTTATAATGGCTTGGAAATAAAAGAGGAAAAATATTTACAGGAAATACTTTGAGAAAAGAGCAAAAATAGGAATATAGTAGTGATTGAAAGAGCAAATTAACTAATATTTTTGAGTATCTAATGCCCGCCAAGATTTCACACACCTTCTATCATAGTGACCATACAAGGTTGATGTGATTGTTCTTATCCTCAGTAAGGATCCTTTGTAGAATTTACCTGAGGCTACACAACTCGGTAAATAATAGCATCATGACCCAAACCTGGATCTGTCTGACTTGAAGCCTGCATTCTTGGAACTTGGCTACACAGCCTCCTAATAAAATAAAATAGAAATAGTAGGCTTAGTAGATGACAATTGGCCCAACAATTTATATTAATTAATAAAAGCTTTCAACTTTATTCAAAAAGAAGTAGAAGCCCCAGAATAAAAATTCTAACACTGGCATAAGAAAAATTGTGATTAAGAAGAACTATTCTAATGTGAAATGAGTAAGAAGTGGGCATCAGGCATAGCAAAGCAGCAGTCTGGAGAGTCCTCGACCTGGGACAGGACTTGGAGATAATGAACACACAAAGGCAGGAAATTCTAGCGAGACCACACTAGTGAGGGCCGAAATTAAAGTTGACTTTGTAAAGTGGTTCAGATTTTTTGGATGAGGATTTTGCAATATAGTTCGATATCCATTAAAATTTACATGCCTTATGTGAAACAGAAATCTCAACCTCTGGAAACTTAACTCAGAAAAATAATACAAAACGTAGGGTGCTGGGAAGACAGGAGCGTGCATGAAGAGAAATGAACATAGCTGTGCTTATATACAAACAAAAACAGAAACAAAAACAAAAAACAAAAAAACAAACAACAAAAAACTGGTAATAATATGAATATCCAATTTTGGGGAAAATATTGGTAAACTATGGGATATTATATAAGCCATTGAAGTGCTAAATGTGATTGCTTAGAAACCTTAGAAAAGTACTTAAAATAGGCTAAAAGCAAAAAGAAAAGCATTAATCATTTCGCAACTATAATAATGGCTACTACTTTTGAGTACTTACTATGTGCCAAATTCTGATCTAAAAGCATCACATGCATTAACTCATTTAAACCTAATAACTACTCTTTTCTATGAGGAAAGTGTTATCATCTCCATTATGTAGAAGGGAAATCTGAAGGTAACTAACAACAGGTTTGTGCCCCAGGTCACACAGCTACTGAAAGTATGGGACAGGTTTCCAGCCCATGCAGTTTGGTTCTAAAGCCCAAACAATTAACAACCACAGTGTTAATTCTGCCTCCATAATTACAAAATCTGCAATTTAATGAATGCGGAAGTGAAATATATAGATAAATATTAAGAAATATTTCTGAAGAGGAATTAGTACAACTTGGAAGTAAGATGAAAGTAGGCAATGGAGTAGATTTATTAATTTATTTTGTTCCTAATCTGTGTAAGGGCCTGTACTGTCATAATAAGAGAGCTCTCTGGCAATGCTTTCATTCAATCCTTCCTGGAGTGTTAAATTAATCTTGTGGTCCTTTCCACATTTTTGTTTTAGAGACATTAAAATCTCATAGTTAATACTGATCATAGGTAACTAGCCACATCTAGTTGAAATTTATACATACAGGCTCACAGAAACTTTCATCCACAAAACAAGACATTATAATCACATAAAAATAGTGAAGTATAAACAAACAACCAGTAATAGGAATAAAATTATTCCCCCACCTCCGTCAAAAAAAAAAAAGTTAAACTCTTAAATTTATCACGTATGCCTTAAAGTAGTGAGCATTTCGTACCATAATCTAATTTCTTTGAACTAAAATATGATTAAACATTGTAAAGAGATTAGTGAACATTCGAATTTTCAAGTTAGATTTAATCCCTCAGCATCTTGGGGGATTATGGTAAAGAGAACCACATTGTTTTCTTTAGGATAGGACTGTATAAAATGATATATAATCAAATATTTCTTCAATTAATCCATGTCTTATGACCTACTACAAATAAATCCCAAAGGACTACTGCAATAAACGATGTTACATCTAACTTCTGCAAACCACAAACTGTCACTGTAATGTCACATTTCACTTCAACCCAATTTCAAGACTATAACCCTCCAATTCTCAAAGGTAATTTAAACTGTACTCAACTTTAAAAGGTTTCAACTTCAGTTAGCGCCATCTTCATTGTTGCTTGGACATTACATACCTAAAATATTAGGGACAAATTAATGTAGTAAAGCAACCAGAGGCTCTGTTATCAACAAAAGAGACATTTTTCTCGTGTGACTCCCGGAAAACGAGTTTTTTTCACTTTATAGACACACCATATGTATTGTTTTCATAGGCATCAAGAAATTATCAACCTTACACCTATAAAAAGAGAATAGTTAAAGCCTCTGCATAATGAACACTGAAGCAAACCATATATATTACACATACAAATTTTCAAAACACTCCTATCACATACCATTTAAAAGGAGCTCATGTGATTGAGTGTTGTAAGCCAAGGAATTTTATCCATTGTTTCCAATACTGTTTCAAATGGAATCATTTGAAACCTTGATTAAAAATGTATACTGGCATGTCAGGTAAAGTATTAGGGAATAGAAATGTGCTTTTTAAGACCCATGATACAATTTTTTGCTATTGGAGGAACAGAAAGTAAGAAACAAAATACCAACGTAGGTTTCAAAATAGCAAAGCTTGCCACAGCACCCATCCTCAATTTTCTCCTACCAGAGGTTATATAAAGAAATAAAATTATCAAATGGAAGAGCATACCGAGGCATACAGCAGCATTGTAAAAATCAATTTAAGAAGTACAGCTGCAGTTGTCTTTCCTGGGTTTTTAATTATGTGTTTGTTTGCCATGGTGGCCTAATTTAGTCAAGAAGATGAGCCAACATTAAAAGCTGGTAGGAGAGGTAAGTAATCCCCAGGGTGGGCTGCTTGTGCTCAAGAGTTTAAAAGCTACATATACAGAGGCAGAAGCCAAGGCACATTTGAGAAGGGGGTCCACATGACAAACAGTGAAAGGCGAGCAAATCAAATTTTTCACAATTAGTTGAACAACAACTGTGACAGGTTTAGCGCTTAGCATTTTCATTTGTGTGCTCAAATTTGGTTATCTGTCCTCTTTTATGCAAATGCGATGTGACAGGAGAAGCTGGGAGCAGTGGAGCAGGCCAATCACTCACAACAGGGGCGAGGGGCTGCTCAGCTGAGAGGCCGGGATTAAATGGACTGAATGCTGATGGATAAATGACAGGAGCGGAGCTGAAAGCCTCATGAACTGATTTAAAACTTCTAAGGGAGGATGCCAAGAATATAATTATGCTTTATGCCCCAGCCTAAACTGTCAAAAATAAAAAGATAAAAGAAGAATATAAATTGTACCAAATGAATATTATCAGCATTCATAATTTAACTAAACCCAACATGTTTATCCTACCCTGGAAAATAGATAAGATTGGAAAGCTGTGCTTTTCTACCACAGGCCTTGGGACTGAGGCAAAGTTTAAAAAATTTAAAAGCAGAGCACGGTGGAAGGAAATCCATGTCGCAGCCCTCTCCTTAAAGGGCTTCCATCTCCAGCAGCGCAGAGGCCCTCTCTGCAAAGGGGGTACAGTCAGTTCACCTTCCACTGTCTCTCTGCAAAGAGCTGGAGGTTCAGGGTGGCACCTCCTTCATGCCTGGAGCCTCAGAGCACAGTCACCAGCACCTAGGAGATCCTGAGTGACATTTCCATGAGGTTGTAGGCTGTCTGCATTCTGCCCAACCAGCACTAACAGTCCATGATTCTATCAAGCCAGAAGGGTTGGAAAACACTAGAGCTTATTGTCTCATTTGCTTCATGTAGGTCTTACAATGTTATTGTCTCTACAAGTTCCTAATAGAATGTTCTATAACACTAAATTTCTCAGAAGATAGATTCTCCTATCTGAAAACAGGGGTATGAACTATCATCCTCGGTTTCTTTCAGCATCTGACTACAATTTCTCTATTATCACTTCACTGCACGCGCGCGCACACACACACACACACACACACACACACACACACACATATCCCTTTCTGGGAAGACATCAATGATGTAAGACAAAAAGACAGAAAAACCCATGGTTGTGTACTCTGTGGATAAATACATACATGAAGGGAAAATATAATCTTAAATTCTCTTCATCAAACAGAAGAATACCAAGCAATACGATACAACAGGAAGAGACACAGAAAGTAAAGATGGTAACAAAGGCAATCGTGTTTAAATGAGCTACATAATACTCATACTGAAGAAAATAAATACATAAATTTAAAACATAATTTGTCCCAATCAATTGATGCTATTAGCTAATAGACATTATTTTTACTTTGTAAGAAACTTATTTCTTTTTTTTTTTTTTTTTTTTTTTAAATTTTTTTTTTCAACATTTTTTTATTTATTTTTGGGACAGAGAGAGACATAGCATGAACGGGGGAGGGGCAGAGAGAGAGGGAGACACAGAATCGGAAACAGGCTCCAGGCTCCGAGCCATCAGCCCAGAGCCTGACGCGGGGCTCAAACTCACGGAATGCGAGATCGTGACCTGGCTGAAGTCGGACGCTTAACCGACTGCGCCACCCAGGCGCCCGAAACTTATTTCTTTATAAGAAACATATTTTGTTACCTTGGTCTCCCTCTTAAAGTTCATCATGGTTTACCACAAAATTAACTACTGTAGAGAATGTCACAAAATTCAGAAAATATTAATTGCTATA
Organism: Neofelis nebulosa; assembly: GCF_028018385.1. Lineage (NCBI taxonomy): Eukaryota > Metazoa > Chordata > Mammalia > Carnivora > Felidae > Neofelis > Neofelis nebulosa. The sequence continues at coordinate 190,681,123 of NC_080782.1, read as the reverse complement.
CATAACGTATTTAACAAAAACAACAGAATAAAAATACCAATTCTTGTGCAAAAGACTTGACCTTAATATGCTCTTAAGTAAGAAATAATTAAGCCTATCTTTGCAAGACTAGAATAATATAAATAAAACATTTATTACTAAACTAACCTCTTAATATTTTTTATGAATGTAAAAATATGTATGCAGAAAAGCATTCAAATCATATATATCGATGACATTTTACAGAGTAAATACACCTGTAGCCACCATCAAGATCAAGAAATAGAGCATTACCAGCACTGCAGAAACCCTTGATATGCTCCTTCTCAGCCACTAACCCTTCAAATGTAACCACTCTTTTGAATTCCATCAGCACAAATCTCTTTTTCTGTTTTTGAAATTCATACAGATCAAACCATACAAAATCTACTCTTCTGGTCTGACCTCATTTTTAGGAAGGTGGGAATGTCCGACTTCTTTACGCAGTATTATATCTGGGACATTTATCCATGTTGTTGTGGAAGGGCAGTTTATACTTTTTCATTGCATAATATTCCATTGGATGTACAGAATATTCTACTCTGACAAACACTTGGTTTGTTGCTGAACATTCCTGTACATTCACTTTGGGACATATATATTTTCATTTCCATGGAGTACATGTTTAGGACTGAGATTGCTGGGTCATTGCCTCTGCATGTATATTTTAATATGAATACACGGCTTTAGTAGATCTGGCCTAATAACTTTCTAAAGGAGAACAAACACTTTTTATATAGTAGGAAAATCTCACCGTGCCCTGTGAAATTTTCTTTTAGGTTACAAAAAAATTAGCAAGAAAAAAATTAACCAAAATTAAATACACATGCCACAGACACAATTCTCAGCCGGAAAATAATGCACCTAAATTGAAACCTGGATTGATTTCTCTTAGCTCTGCTGATAGTATTTATGCCTCACCAGGAGAAGAAAGGAATGGTAGTCATGGCTGGCAACTTGGACGCAGGCTGCTTAGAGCTCATTGAATGAACTAGAAAATGATCAGTTCATTGAGTGGTTTCCCCAAAAGTGTGCCGTGTGACTAAACCTAGGTATATTCCCACAAGTCCCAACTGTATGTGGCAGATACAGGACCCACACTATGTTATTCAGAACATGAGCCACACTTTTATTCATCTAATAGATCTGGGTTTATCCTTTTAGAACAACAAAAGGTCTGTTGTTTGATTTATAAATGTGTTTTTTCAGTGGGTAAACGGACAGAGACCCTGCTGTTCAGTCTCATGGCCAGTTTCATACAGCTGAGGGCTTGGACGACACTGTAAGTCAATCACGATACTAATGAGGCTCCTCTACTGCTGAAATGGGGCCACACAGCTTAAGGAAATCCAACTCCTAACGCTATCTACCAGGCATGCCAAGACATGGTCACAACTGAAAACATCAGCAACCTCCAAACAACATTCAAGTTTATATCAGCAAATTTACAGTCTGTGTCACACTCACTTCTTCCCAAGCTTTCCATAGCTCACAAGGAGGAGGAGCTGCGATCTGGATCTGTTCCCTCCAAGAAGGCCCTTCATCTGAGACTTTGCCCCACTTTCTTCCCAGAAGCAGTCGTGGTCTGTGGTGTTTTCTTCTATTGGAGTGGAGGGTAGTTCGCACACATTGGAAATGAAATATTCACCCACTGTACGCAATCAGCTTATCTTCCCCTGGGTTCCACATCACCTTTCTTCTGGCAGCTGACTCCTCTTGTTCACCTGACCAGGTGATCTTGATTGTCATTCTCGTAACTTCATATTTAACCTCACTGCCATTCCCCAGCACAAGATACTATTTATGTCTCTATTTTCCTAGAGAAGCTAGGTCCTTTCCTGCGATGTCCTTGATTTCAGGCCACCCCTTTCGAAATCCACACACAAATTCCTTCATGAACCCCTCCAATCCCCAACCCCCTTCCCAGTCAGTGTGCCCTCTTCCATTCTCTCTGAATGTCCAGTCTTGATTAGCATGGTTATGTCATCTCTGCCACCAGGTTGTTTCCTGGTGTTATCATCAAGAGATATTTAAACTTCCATCTGAAATGCCTCATCCTTCCTCTCCCAGGCAGTTCAAATTATGTTTCCACCATTTGACTCAAGTTTCTTAAACAAACATCAGAATTCTCATTAACTATTATATTTCATTTTTTTACACTCTACCTCAACCAAAACAATATGAAAAATATAAATAATTTGTGGGGAGAAATTATTTTTCAAAAGTGCCAGCATACCTAAACTATCCTTCTCCACCAGACACATTTTTATTCATCCGTTAACACTCAGCTCAGATGTCATCTCTGTAGAACCTGCAGCAACTCCTTGAGACAAAGTTAGTCATTTCATTTTTTGAGATTCATAAGACCATTGCAGCATTTAGCATGTTGTATTGGAATTATACCTGCTAGGATATATGCCATCTCCACTGGGCCATGAACTCCACAAGAGCAAGGGCTGTGTCTGTTCATCTTTCTATCCTCCATTTCAGTTCAATTCAGCAAATATTCAGCACGCAGCACTGTGTCAATTTCAAAGTTGGTACTTAATAAATATTTCATGAGAGAATGGAAGAGTGAAGGGAGATAAATTTACATTCTTTTAAAACTCTTTCAAAAAAGTTCTGTCAGAACCTTCCTTTTTCATTCTCACATCCAAAAGGAAAAAGTGTGTTCTTACAAAATCCATATTTAGATCAGGGAAACTTGAGGTTTGTTTTTCCAAGTTTATTTTATGTTTATAAACGTAAGTTTACGTGATGAATAACTTGAATTATATGGCATTGCACAAGTGGCCTTGGAGGTAATCTAGTCTAGGGAGACAGCTAATATATGACACATTCAGTGCTGCTCTCCACCTCCTGCACCCATAGCAGACAGCACTAATCGATCATGGCACTCCTTCTCATTAAGCCCAGACTCAGCCTTAGAATTCTCCACTCAGCACTTAACAAACAGGCTGCTCTCTAGAGTTAGTGGTCACGATGAATCCTGCTTGTCACTCTTGGTCTATTCTCTCTTATTACAGATAAGCAAAGAGAGTCCCAGAGAGGTTAAATGGCTTTGCCCAGGTCATAGAGCTAATTAGTAGTAGAGGCTGAACCAAACCCTTATCACCTAAGACCCTTTCCATGAGAACACACTTTTTATTTCTATACTTGATTAATAGGAATGAATACTTCATAGAAAATGTTAGTTTTGTTTATTTTATGTACATATGTGTTATATACTAGATTATATGTTATAGATAATGGTTTAGAGCCTTGGCTTGCTATCTCTCAACCAATTATGTCAACGGACCAATGTATCATAAAGACCTCATTGGTATGTCATACCAATCCAATCTTCCCTTAAAGCCATGGAAGCATAGTTTTTAAAAAACTAACAATATCTTAGTCCCGCTCTCTGGAACAAACACTAATTTTTTTTTTAATCAAAAGTGAAGTGCCTCTAAAGTTTGCCATAAAAAGTTGTAAAACAGGGAGTGTGGATGATGGGTTTTGAGGAGGGCACCTTTTGGGATGAGCACTGGGTGTTGTATGGAAACCAATTTGACAATAAATTTCATACATTGAAAAAAAAAGTTGTAAAACACAAAAGGATGCAATGAAAAAGAAGCACTGGTCAGTTTAACTGTTTGATATCTTTCTTAGAGCTTCTTTTAAAAAAACATTGATTGATTGATTGATTGATTGACTGGTTGATTTTGAGAGTGAGCAAGTGAGCGAGCAGGGGAGGTGCAGAGAGAGAAGGAGAGAGAGAATCCCAAGCAGGCTTCATACTGTCAGCACAGAGCCCAATGCGGGGCTCAAACCCACAAACCATGAGATCATTACCTGAGCTGAAACCAAGAATGAGTGCTTAACTGACTGAGCCACCCAGGCACCCCTCCTTTTTATAGCTTCTTATCATATCGAAGACATATTTGAAATTAGAATATAAGCAAGAGTTGTCACCTATGTTAGTGTTTCAATTGGTTGTTCAATTAGTAACTTTAAACTTTCTCTTCACATTTTCCTCTTCCATTGCAGTGTCATTGTCACCAGTACAAGTGGGGTCAGGTAGGAGTCCAAAACTTCTTATTAGTATTTTTTTAAGCTGCTCAAATGCTGTAGTTATCTATCTTTATCATACATAAATGCTTATTATATGTAAAAGAATGTATGTAAAAGAAAACCAAAAATATATTAAGAAGTAAGTGTAAGCCATTGTTTTCTTTTCCAGAGTATAAGCTTCAAATTCTCCAAAGGGGTAGACTTGTTTCTTCCCAGTGGGCCAGCAGGGGTATAAGAAAGAAACCGAGAAAGTTGAAATAAATTAAAATCTCAGATTCCTTAGCCTCTTTTTCTTTGAGTAGCAAAGTGAAAAGTACTCTCAAAGAATCAACACCCAGGATACCTCATTACCAGAAGTAGAGAGGCAAATAAGAAAAAGAGTAAAGAAAAAGCAACCCCACAGCCCAAGAATAGATGAAAGAAGACAAGCTAAGTTCTTAGACATGGAATCACACAAAGGTTAGCCATTTGAGGAAAAATGAAATAAACCATTAGCAAATAACAATGATAGCTTTTTGTGGGGGGAAGTATCTGACTTTTACGGACAAAGAAAAAGTGCTTATAACTGACCCCTGATTGATATTTGGGCAACATTATTTCAATGCATGACTTACAGGTGTAGCAGACTTATGACAGTGGCCCTGTAGAAATGCCTCTTCAAAGATCTGAGGTAGCAAAGGAAAGCATCAACAATCCTATTTTTGCAACAATACCTAGGAGAAATTGTGATGGCAATTATTACAGTTATTTACCTACTGCTTCTCAGACCCAGTCCAACCCTTCTATATTTGGCTTTAACTGTGTGTCTCCAAACTACATTTGCCAGACTAACTGCCGATAGGAGGCACTGCTGGAAGACTTACAGGGAGAAGAAGGGGAGAAGAGATGCTCCCACTTCAGTCTTTTTTTTTTTAATGTTTATTTATTTTGAGGGTGCGGGGAAGACACAGAATTTGATGCAGGGCTTGAACTCACGAACCACGAGATCATGACCTGAGCTGAAATCAGCCACTTAACCGGCTGAGCCACCCAGGCGCCCCTCCCCCCCCCCACTTCAGTCTTATGTGCATCCTTCCAGCATCTTTTTCAGCTGCGTGTGATCCCCTTAGAAGTCCAAACACCAGCTGTGAGTCAGTCCTCTTCCATGACAGCTATCTGTTCCCTTCTATTCTTTGCTGTTGAAAGAACAATGACTGCCTCCATTACTTTTAAGCTGTTGTAACTAACACTCCATTACCTATTTTTGTAAACTGTTACATGAAATTTATCACTGGGAGACAAGAAGGCAACATGCTATATATGCATGAACTGAATAAAAGATGCACAGTGACCAATCACAGACAGACTTAGAAAGAAGCAATGTGATTGTTTACTGATCATGATGCACATCTCTTATTTACGCAGTCATTTGTGGACTTAAGAGATAGTGATGAAGTTAGTACTTTAAACACTCACAGTTAATACACTATGGTAACTGATTGTGAATCGTAGTGTGTGGGACTGGTGTTATTAAAACTGTGGTAAGTAAAATTCATGTACATTGGGGTAGTCCAGAGCAAAGATTGCCTGTAGTTATTTGTATTAAGACTCAACTATTTGCGGGCTCCTGAATGGTTCAGTTGGTTAAGTGTCCGATGTCAGCTCACATCGTGATCTCATTGTTCTTGAGTTCCAGCCCTGCATAGGGCTCTATGCTGACAGCTCAGAGCCTGGACCCTGCTCCAGATTCTGTATTTCCCTCTCTCTCTGCCCCTCCCCTGTTCGCGCTCTCTCTCTCAAAAATAAATAAACATTAAAAAGTTTTTTTAAAAGACAAGTATTTGAGGGTTCATAACTTAATTTCTTTTGAATCATAATTTATCCATTTCAACAAATGTACCTCCAAACAGACCTGACTAACCTTTACTTTTGAAGCAAATTCATGGAAAATTTTCAAACGAGGGTTATCCATTTCCTTCTATTCTTTATTCCTTCATTCTATTGACACCTTTCCTAGAGTTCACACACTAGACATGAGTCACGGTGGCTCATGCCCATTGGCCTATTTTCACTGTGGGATGCTCTATTCAGCAGACTTTTGTTAAGCACAGCCAACGATTACATGACAGTGGATACCTGATACAGACATAGATTATAGTTGTCTGGGACAAAGTTTGAGTCACTGTTTACAGTTCTCCATAATTTCCTGTTTTAGAATTTTACACCCATGCTCTTTCCCATGAGACATTGCTTTATTAGAGTAAGAAGAGTATATTTTTACCATATTGGTGGCTTTGGCTGTGCCTTGCTTGAGCTGATGCAATATGGGTAGATGTGACAATGTACCAGACTGACGTCTCAAGAAGCATGACTTATTCGATTATCTACCATGAGAAGAGAATGCCCCAGAATGAACATATATGAAACATAGCTGAAGCCAACCCGTAGCCTCAAGCAAAGCTTCTCAGTTGACTCCAGTTCTAGATCAGCTGAATCACTGTCAACCTATAGACATGAAGAATAAAGCCTTATTGTAAGCTACTGGGTTTTTTGGATGTTTTCCTACACATCTGTAGTTTTTTTGTTTGTTGTCATTGTTGCTGTTGTTTTTGCAATAGTTGATTGATGTAGGACAACAGAGTGCATTTAGCCAATTAGAAAATCCCTCCAAAAATGTATATTGGAAAATACAGAAAAGCGGAAGGATCAGAATGGAGTAGAGACACAGAAAAGGATGAGATATTATGGAAAAAGAGGCACAGAGTAATGTTACCAACCTTGACTAATTTTGGAATTCCAGGCCATATATACCTCTGAAGCCAGTTTTCTCCAAGACATTGAGCCCACAAGGGGTACCTGAAGCAGCCTGAGTTCTTTGCAACACGAAGAGTTCAACTCTCACTATTCCACAGCTTCCATGCCTCCTAAGACCAGGGCTTCAGAGTATATTAGAAGCAGATGGAGGGGAGAAAGAGAAATGATGAGACTTTCCATAGCATTCTCTATATCTAAAGCAGACCAGGTCTGAGGGCAAATCCAATTCATCCTTCTGAATAAGGCACTGGGAGTAGATGGTAGAACTAGCCTGCATCCATTTTCCTTATAACTATGTGGGCCTTTCCTTTGCCCTAAGACATGGAGCCCATAGGAAGTATTCTATTCTCTGAGCCTTTCAGATAAGTAAAAATACATTAAGCCATTACCATATTCCAAGAAAATCCTTAATCCACATAATTTCGTCAGATTTTCTCAATAGTTCAGTGAGAAGGTGGTATTTTTTTTACTTCCGTTTTACATATGAGGAGACTGAGATGGACACTGTAAATTAGTTGCTTGAGGTCACATAGTGACTAAACCCCAGGTGTTCCACCTCCATTCTCCAGTCATCTTATACCGGTTGTTTTTAGGAAGTAGTGGCAGGAACCAAAGTACCAACTCTTGCCCTGGAAAGATTTTCATTACCCTAATCATCAAGATACAGTCCTTGAAAGAAGCAAACAGTTCAGGGGGGTGGGAGGGAATCTTTTTCTTTTACTCACAACAAGCATAGACAAACACATTTTTCCCTTACACTGGATGTTTTTATTCTGGCACTAGGCTTTGTTATTCTGTCTTCCTTCCCTGGGATTCCCCCCCTCCTCAATAGTCCTTCCTACACCTTTTTTATTTTATAATTTCCCTTCTTCTGAGTGGCCTGAATGGCTCAGTTGGTTGAGCACTGGACTCTTGATTTAGGCTGAGGTCATGATCCCAGCTTCATGGGATCGAGCCCCACTTCGGGTTCCATGCTGAGTGTGGAGCCTGCTCAAGATTTTCTTTTCCTCTGCCTTTGCCCCTCTCCCCTACTTGTGTTCTCTCTCTCTCTCTTTCTCTCTCTAAAAAAAATTAAATAAAATATAATTTCCCTTCTCCCTTTCCCCAGAAAAATCCAGGGTAGCCTAATCCATTTATTTGACAAACATTTGGGTGCTTATTACTATCAGCAAGTTACTTACATTTTGTAATGGACAATTACAATATTCCAGCAATGTTAAGATTTCTAGGGATTGGGTGAAAACAGTAATCCACATATCCTAACACCTCACAGCTGCCTCAGTTCTGAGCAAAAGAACTTTCTATCAAAACTGACTTGAAACACAGAATTCCATTAGTTCCATGCATTTCTTTCGGCCATATCACACTTGGGCAGTCCTCAAATGATGGGGCTGTGATGACCATGTTCTCATGTGCTCTGTCACTCTTCTCACAACTCATTCTGCCATCCTTTCCACCGTGCACCCTGAAATGTCTATCAGTTACAAATTCTCTTACGTTCTTCCCTCCTTCCCATTGACTCTCTTCCTTCAGTCTGTAAAATATGGACCTTTCCTTTGCTTTACCCAGCAAAGTCTTCAAGCTACCATCCTAAATTTTGCCTCCCATTCTGAATTTCCTACATTCATTCTCTACCAAACATCAGTCTGACTTCTCCTTCCATGAAACTGCCCATGGCCTTTTGAATCGGCAAATCCACGGGTCCTCACTGTTCTGATCTTACGTCTTATTTTATCAAGCCCCCATGTGTGATGTTCTCGTCCTCATTGGCTTTTGTGACATCCTTTCAATTAGGTCTTCTTTTTTTTCCTAGCAACTCATTTTCATCTACTCCTCTGGCCCTTGCACATGTTGGGGTTTACCATCCTTAGTTTTCCTGCTTTGCATGCTACCTGTCCTAACTGGGAAATCTCATTCATATAGTGCCTCTGGTTCTTAGGCTTGTATCTCCGTCCCAGACTTCTCTCCTATACTTTGGGTAGCAGACATCTGCCTACAGGATATTTCTGTTTTGATATCCCATGAGGCCCTGAAGCTCAACATGTCAGACATGAATTCAACTCCTTTTCTTGTTCTACAAACTTTCTCCCAATCCCACAGGCCCAACTCAGGGTATGACACAGCCAAACTTGGTTGCTCAGCCTAGAATCCAGGAGTCTCCCTGCCCCTACTATGCCCAGTGTCTCCCTTGCTTCCAGTACATCCTCCTCATCACTGTAAAAAATGAACTGCAAATATAATCACTTCACATTCCTCTGCCCTCATCTCTGTCTTCCACTCCATCCCCTTCTTTCTTCTAAACTTTCAAACCTTTCCATGCCTCCCCGACACCTTAGCATGATGAAATTCAATGTTCTTACCATGCTCTGAACCATGTTTCTTTCCAGACTCTTTGTATTCTAGCTTCCATTTCTTTTAAAACCCTTTACATTCCAATCGCTTCATGCTCCTGGCCACTTCTCTCAGTACTTTTCTTTTCTTTTCTTTTTTTAATTTTTAAATGTTTATTTTTGAGACGGAGAGAGACAGAGCACAAGCGGGGGAGGGGCAGAGAGAGAGGGAGACACAAAATCTGAAGCAGGCTCTAGGCTCCAAGTTGTCAGCACAATGTATGAAAGTTTATTTTCATAAATTGATATTTATGGGAATTTTTCCCCCTACATATCAGGAAAGAGAGTAGATAGAGAAGAAAAGGATTATAAAAGAGATGGCAAGATATTTGTTGACTCACTGGCTTGAGAGGTTTAGGGCAATAAGTAAAAGGAGCTGTGTTCGAGAAAGAACAGATGCTACGCATTGTGTCCCAGGAACAAAGACTGATGGAGCTGGAGAGGGGTCAGTGACTTCTTCAGACTGCAGTGCAGCACTGCCACCCTGAAGGTGTGGTGTGGGTAGGGGAGAGGCACTGTGAGGTCTGGGTGCACCCAGTAAAGCAGTGTTTTAACAGAGACCACTGTGATTGGCCATAGAGGCTGTGGTGAAGGGTCCAGTTGAATCTGGTGGGGAAGAATGTGAGGGGACTAGTTAAGGCAGATATTCAGGGAATGCTCAGGTGTAACTGGGAAAGAAGGTAAAGCAGAGGGGGTGCTATTCAGCAGTTGTACGGGGGATGGGGAGACCATGCAGCAAATGATATTCCCACTAGCTGCAAAGAAAACTGAAGTCATCTAACGGAAACTCTGAGTTCTACTACCAAACTTTCCCAGAACACGAAATTTTCTTCCCCTCCTTGCTGCCAATTAAAATGGAGGACTTGTGTCTACTACTCTCTAAGGACACTCTTTCTAAATGTGCTTTGGATCTTTTCTTATCCTATGTTTTTAAACTACCATTATTGTTCATTCTATCTTATTAGAACTCCTTTCTGTAAAGATTTTAAAGTGTTTTTTGTCTTGTTTTTGTTTGTTTGTTTGTTTTTCGAGAGACAGAGAAAGCATGAGCAGGGGAGGGGCAGAGAGGAGGGAGAGAGAGAGAGAGAGAGAGAGAGAGAGAGAGAGAGAGAGAGAGAGAGAGAGGATCCCAAGCAGGCTCCACACTGGCTTGAACTCACGACTCATGAGATCATGACCTGAGCCAAAACCAAGAGTCAAATGCTTAACCTACTGAGTCACCCAGGGGCCCCTCTGTAAAGATTTGAACATGATTGTCTGGCCTTCTATTATCCTACCTGCCTTGCAAACTACTAATCTCTCTCTCTTCCACCTTTAAAACTCTTCTAAAAAAACTTACCTGTACTCTGTTTCTATATCCTTATCTTCCTTTTACTCTTTAGCCTATTCATTTTGGCTCCCATATCCGTCATTAAAAAGCAAATAAGCAAGGGGCACCTGGGTGGCTCAGTCAGTTAAGTGTCTGACTTCGGCTCAGGTCATGATCTCCCAGCTCGTGAATTCGAGCCCCATGTCGGGCTCTGTGCTGACAGCTCAGAGCCTGGAGCCTGCTTCGGATTCTGTGTCTCCCTCCCTCTCTCTGTCCCTCCCCCACTCACGCTCTCAAAAATAAACATTAAAAAAATAAAACAAAACAGAAACATTCCAGAGTCATTAATGACTTCCTTATCCTAAAATCCAATGGACATTTTTCATATTTCATCTTACTTTGCCTTGTAACATTTGACACTTTTATCACTCCCTCCTCCCTAAAACAAATTTTTGTTGTTGTTTTGGCCCCTATTTGTAATTACCATCCTGGTTTTCTTCCCACCTCTTTGGCTGTCCTAATTCTTTGCAGAATCTGCCTATATCACAGAAGTTCTTCATTCTATATGTGATCTCTAGGAATCTCAATCTTATAGATTAAGATTTCTATGCTAAATAATTCTCAAATTGTGTATCTCTGCATTGCAGTCACACTGGGCTTCTTTCCGTTCTTCAAATATACCATACTTGGTCCCTGTATAGTATTTTTGTACAAAATTGTTCATTCTTCAAGAATATGCTCCCCCTCTAGTAAGCTCCTACTCAGCTTTCAGATCTCAACTAAAAGATCACTTCTTGTGGGAAGACTTTCCTGACATCAAAGGTCAGGCTCATTCACTTTATACTCCATAAAACTCTGCTTCTTTCCTTCAGAGAATTTAATTTATAATTTTGCTTTTGTTCTATGTTTCTTTTCTCTTTTGAATGATTTCAACGTGCTCCCTGCCCCCCCCCCCACAACCCCTGAACTATGGTAAAGGGCAAGAAAAGCAAGGTAAGTATCAGTTGTTTTCATCTTCACCCACCTTTCCATAGGCGAGCTCTGCCCTTCCTCAGTATGAAGTCTCTTTTAGGCAGCAGTGCTGACTGGAAGAATAAAAGGTCAACATGTATGTAGAACTACTTCATTTACTGGCACTGGTTGTAGTGTAACCAGTGGGAGAAGTAAATCTGCAGTACTTCCAGAAATTCTCAAGCATGCAAACTCAATTGACTCCTCTTACAAATATACCTCAAATACTTGCTCTCCGGACCTTATTCTTTATGAGGAACACACATCTTTCCGAGACATTTCCCCAGATAGTGCCCTAAAATGGAAGTAGATGTTACTCTGCCTTTGTTTTTCTCAAATTAAGCTTTTTGAGATAATTTAAATCCACATGCAGTTGCAAGAAATAAAGATCTCATGTATACTTTACCAAATTTCCTCTCATGGTAATATCTTGCAAAACTATAGTATAAGATCACAACCAGCTTACTGACATTGGTAGTCAAGAGACAGAACATTTCCATTACCTTAAGGATCCCTCAGGTTGTCACACCCACCACCTCCATAGTCCCCTGGCAACTACTATGTTCCCATCTTTATGTCATTTCAAGAATGTTATGTAAATGGAACCACACACTATGTAACCTTTGGGGATTTGCTTCTTTTCATTCAGCATAGTCTTTGGAAATTCATCCAGGTGTGGCATGTATTAATATTTCTTTTTTTGCTGAGTAGTACTTCATGGAATGAATGTATCAGAATCACTCACTCATTGGAAGTCATATGGGTTGTTTCCTGGTTTTTATTACGAACAGTTATGTACAGGTATTTGTGTGAAAAAAAAAAGTTAAATGCCCAGGCGTACAATTATTGTTGGATATGATAACTGCATGTTTAGCTATTTAAGAAAACACTGTTTTCCAGACTGGCTATACAATTTAACGTTCCCACAAGCAATCTACGAGTGATCCAGTTTCTCTGCATCCTTGCCAGCGTTTGGTTTTGTCACTATTTTTTCTTTGGCCATTCTGATAATATGTAAGAATATCTCATTGTGGTTTTAATTTCCACTTCCCTAATGGCAGATGTCAAATATCTTTTCATGTGCTTGTCACCTGAACATTACCTTCAGTAAAATGTTTGTCTTTTGCCCATGTTCTAGTTGGATTGTTTGCTTTTTATTGTTGAACTTTAAGAATTATATATTCTGGGGCACCTGTGTGGTACAGTCGGTTGAGCATCTGATTCTTGGTTTCAGCTCAGGCCATGATCGTGAGTTCGAGCCCTGCATCAGGCTATGTGCTGACAGTGTGGAGCATGCTTGGGATTCTCTCTCCCTCTCTTTGCTCCTCCCTTGCTCGCTCTCTCAAAGTAAACATGTATTAAAAAATAATTATATATTCTGTATCCAGTGCTGACACATACTAGATGTGGATTGTAAATAATTTCTCCCACTTTTGTAGCCTATGTTACTATCTATCCTCTTAACAGATTCTTTCACAGAGCAAGTTTTGATTAAGTCCAATTTATCATGCTGTTATGGATCATACTTTTGGCATCAAGTCTAAACTTTTGCCTAGTCCTAGATCCCAAAGAATTTCTCCTTTATCCTATTTCCTTCAAGTTCTGTAGTTTTACATTTAAGTCATTGATCCATTTAGAGTTAATTGTTGAATACATTGAATCTTAGGTCTGGGAACAGGGCATTTTGTTTTTCGCCAATGGTGATTGTTCCAGGATCACTTGAAAAGGTTTATTTTCTCCAATTGTTTTTACCTTGCCAAAAATCATTTGGGCATATTCACGTGCATCTTTATGAGATCTGTGTTCTGTCTCCTTGATCCATGTGTTTATCCTTCCCATCAAGATCCATCCATCATAAACAGTCTCAATTACTGTAGCTGTAAGTCTTGGAATTGGACTCCTTCCACATTGTCTTTTTCAAAATTATTGTATTCTAGTGCTTTTCCATATAAATTTTAGGAGAATCTTGTTACACACACACACACACACAACTTCTTGGGATTTTGATAAGCATTAAACCTGCATATGAATTTGGAGAATTGACACTTACTATGTTGGATTTTCCAATCCATGAAGCATCTCTCCGTTTACTGAGGCCTTCTTTATGGGCATTGTGTAGTTTTCAGCACACAAGCCCTGTCCATGGTTTGTTAGATTTACATTTAGGTAGATCTTTTTGTTTTTTCCAGGTATGGGTGTACCTACCATTGTGTATCTAATTTCACTCTCCCAAGTGCTCAATGTTAGTATATAAAAATACGATTTTTATGTTTATTTGTAGCAAGCCATAGCTAGAACTGCACATAGGAAGGCCTGAAGTGTTCGCATTTTGGAAAATTCCCAGGCAAGAGCGGTCACAGGTAGGGCACAGAATATAGCTGTGGAAATCTTAGGAAATTGAAGTTGGTTGGACATTATATCTGAATGGTTTGGCCTATGACTTCATGTGGGAATATAAATTGTGCTGAGGTGCTCTTGTGGCAGATTAAAAGGGTGTCTTTTTTGGTGGTGGTGGTGGTGGGATAACTTGGAACTCACTCAGGTTGCTATCATCACACCTATATTGAGTGCTTCCCATAAGGAACGGAAGGGGAACCCTGAATTAATGTACTCTCGGATGCGTGTTAATGTAATTTTTATACATTTGATGCTCAATCATCAGTTGCGGGGGGGGACAAAAACAAAAATGTATTACTTGCTTATAGGATGCTTTCCTTCCATTAGAACTTTAGCAAATTCAAGATTAAATCTGGTCTTCCCATCTTCAGCACCTTAGAAGGCTCTGTTCTTTTGTGAGTACCCCCAATTTGAGGAGTCTCTCCTATTTTTCAATGGAAATCTTGATAAAACAAAATTTAAAAACCCACTCTAGGTTAATCAAAGAACGGTTGGTTAGGATTCTATTTCATTTTTAATATATGTAGTTTTCATCCATTTAGTATTTACAAATATGACATATGTGAGGGCTGTCATGGCTAACAATCAGATCAGTACTCAAAGAATATTTTTGTTAAAAGTTACCTGTTTGGTGCTTAAATTCTTACCTCATTCAGACATGACAATTGTTAAGTGCCAGAGATCTTCTTTTCTATCATTTCTTTAATTTCTGTTAACTCTGAACATTAACTTGATTAAAAAAAAAAATGTGAAATTGACAGACCACCTACTACACTTACAACACAAAAATACTACTACATTGAACTTAGTACCAATATGACTGCTGACCATTTCTACTCCAAAATCTCAGACCTCTACAATTTCTGTTTCTTCCTAACACCAATTTCTAAAAAAAAAGGGGGGGGGGATGGTCATGTCCCTAAAATATTTTATTTAAATAAGACCTTTGGAATAAGTAACATTTCAACATTAAAAATGTTCCAAAATGTGGAAGACTTTCAAGGCTTACTTTGAAATTTGCACTCTATCCTCCTTGAAGTCAGAAGTCTTTTCATTAATTCCACATCCTAAATTCAAAATCCTCAAAATACATTGCATACTGTATTTTAAATAATCAGAATCATGATTCTCTTTAGCACTGAATACAAAGTGCATTCTTGTACACTTCATAACACATTTTAGGTTTTTAAAAAAAAAAAAGTGGATCAAATACTGGCAAGAGAAGTCTGCCACATTCCAAACTCTCAAATACTAGAATTTAATGTCATAGGATACAGCATATTAAATATTAGATAAAACATCATTACATAAATAGCTCAGGAAAATGTTCATAGTTTGCAAGGACTTTTATTTTTCTCAAGAATCTAGATTATCTTTTCAAAAACTTTTTTTTTTTTTTTTGGCTTAGGACATAGAAATAAAATACATATGGAACCCATCCTCCCACTTCTTTATAATTTTCTTTCAGCCTATTTCATGCTTTATGTTTCAGAAACAAATGTTCATGAATTTCATGGGGAAAATTGTTTTTTCTGGAGAAAAGGAATTTAGAGAGAGAAAAAATATGGGGAGTTTATTGTTGCTATAAATTACATGGTCTTTGTGTATCTAGTGGATGTGGTATTGAGAAATGGAAATTCCAGTCCTGATTCTGCCATTTTTAAAATCTTATTTAATAAATGTAAAGATTATCATTCTATCTTTCAAAAGACTAGTTACAAGACTGCAAAAGTTCTTAAAAATTTATAAAATGCCATAACAAAATTATAAAAATCTGTAGTTCCAAGGAAAAAAGTTTGCTACGGTATACAAAATCTTGGCAATGACATATTGTAGAAAATACTAATAATCGTGTCAACTAATGCATCCAAGCTGAACTACTGTATCAGGCATAATTTGGTTCCTGCTAAAACATGAATATAAATTCAACAAATTTTAACACGTGCAAAAAACTGAATTTACAGAGTTCTCCAAAGCTAGAATACTAAAGTATCTAGGCGTTTACACATTATGTCCTTTGTAAAAGATCAACTGAGAAAGTCTCACGAGTTTTAAAAACAAGTATACTTTGGCCCAAAAGTTTTGAGAATTCATCTCGAAGGAATAATCAAAGATGCTCAAGGATACAGTATCATTTATGTTAAAATAAAAAATAGAAAGAAAGGCCTTACATGCCTAAAATGAGGACTGACTCAATACATTAGGCTTTATCTACAAACTGGAAGGGCTTCAAAAATGGTATAAACCTAGTATCATAAGTGAAAAAAGACTACAAAACAGTATACATTATATAACCCCATTTTTAAATGCTCTGTGATCACTTATAACAGGCTTTCAATCATCCTTTTTAATTTCTAGCTTTTCTACATAACAGGTATGACATGTGATTTAAAAAAAAAAATTAAGACCAAATTCATATTTCATGCAGAAATATTGTTTCAGGTTAAGTGAAAGCTGACAACACACTCAATCTGCAAATATTCCACAGGGGCTGTATATGTAAAGTATATATTACATAAAGTATGTTTTAAGAACAATTTTACTAAGTACATCATTATTTATTAACCAAAGTCCTCTACTATTTCAAGCCAGAGTCCTCTACTATTGCATAACCAGATTTCTTTAACTAGATTTTTATCAAGACTTATGCACTTTGAGATTGATAATGTATTTTCTTGTAGAAGCAGTGTCACAAGTGGAAGACAGATGATTACCAAGCTTACTTAACCCACGTTATAGGTGATAGAAGGTATATCTGCAATGAACACAAAAGAATATGGCAATATTTATCACTCAATGCAATTAAATATGAAATGAACATGCTGAATGCTGGAAAAGCAGGTCAAATCAGACCGGAAGAATAAATGTTGAGATGAAAACTGAACATTATGGAGGGACATTCCAAAAAGAGTCAATGGCTTTAGAGGCTGACAGTATAAGCACTTTACATCTAGTATCACTTCAGAATATATGGCAGTCTTTCTTTGACATCACAATAGTACTCTACCGTTATTACTCATGATAATGATAAGGAGAAGCACTGTGGCCTTCAAACAGAATAGAGATCAATTCTAGCAGAAAAGAGGCAGGAATTGGAAGAAGGGTATGAAGGATTTGTAGGTGTGTGAGAAAAGGAGTCATCAGGCCAACAACACACAGGTACCAAAGGTGACTTAGAACAATTTAAAGTGGGAATGGAGGGTAGAGAGGGGAAGAGGCAACCTGGAGCCATTTGTATAGATACATAAACATTTTCAGAATTCTCAATTGTACAATGCCTGAGGGCTGCAAATTTTTCTTTCTACTAGGTCATATAACTGATGCAAGATGCAGGACAATTTTAAAAAGTTAACAACTGTTTTTAGTAAGACTATTTTATTTAAAAATTTTCAAAATATAAAAATAATAAACATTATGGATATTTAACAAACAAAACAACATAATTCAACTATAAATAATAAAAATGTTGACAACCCCACATAAACATGTAACACTATAAACATTCTAAGCATACAAGAGTAGTTTTCTAGTTCAAGTTTTACCTTTTTCAGTTCAAGTTTTATTATCATTTTGAAAAATAAACAAAAAAAAGCTGCTACAGCTTAACCAATTACTTTCGCTCCACTCAAAGAGCAGGGAATTTTTTCCCCATGCCAACACACATTCGTGAAATGGGATACTTATGGGCACAGGTATTAAAAACTGGAACAACCCAGTCTCCAGACAAGAAAAGACTCCTTTGGTGTTTTTAGGTTCAACAATCCACAGAACTTGAGTACAACTAAACCACTATTAAAGGAAATCTTGTGCCAGATAACATGTTCTGAAGTAATAACACACCCAAAACAGGTTCAGGATTCTGAGAATCAAAAGTAAGTATCTATGAATGCTTTGCTGATACTTAAAAATTGTATCTTTAGAACATTCACTAAGGTGCTGGAATGAGTCTTATAGATGTAGAGAACAATCTACACAACCAACGCAAAACTTGTACAATGTAAATAATACATCTCTTTTCAACTCATCAAATGTTCTATAAATATTTAAGAATTACCCTGCCTCCTGTTCAGCAAAGACAGATGGGAATTTGAAGCAGAGCAGGATTACACCATATTTAAGACTAGAAAAATTTTCCATGTGAAATATGGGAAAACTGAGCCATGCTGAATGTATTGTTGTTTTTATTCTAGCCAGATTAAATTCCTCTTATCAAAAGAGCTAATGACAAACTGAAGAGACTATTTTCTTTTTTGGAAGCTGGGCACAAATAAGCATACTGTCATTCTGTATCGTATCTTTAAATTATGGGGTGTTTCTAATGGACTGGGCTCTTTTCCTGACTCACCACAGACCACTTTTATAATTATGCTGCTAGATTAGAGTAAGTCACAAGTGATCATACATTAAAGCCTAGCAAAGTCTAGATAACAGGTTCAAAAATGATATTGAAAGGTTTTGTAGCACCAATAACTTTTTCCTAAGACACTTGAGGGGCTGCATCACTTTAAAGTATTATTTATCTTGTAAACAAGATCAAAAAATATTCAGTTGATCTGTATTTTGAGCATAAATATTTATAAACTCTATTTAAAAAAAACAAATATAGCATGACTAGAGCCGCTAATAGTGTAAAATCTAAGAATATTGAAAAATATAAAGATATATAAAAGGCTTCCATAATGCAATCATGCAGAGGTAAACTGCTTCAATTACACAAAAGTGATTCTGTACAGTTATCTACACATAGCTCCATGAGAATCCTATTTAGGAAAATGAAATAATGAAAATCCTCATCTTTAATTAATCAACATATAAGGATTTAAATATGTAATGACCTATTGGCTCTCACAGAAATTTTCAAAAAGCACAATGATCTTAATGAGAATCAAATCATCTCGATTTCTGATTCCCAATGGCATATTCAATTTTGTTTTGCTTTATTTTGTTTTTAATTTAAAAGCAAGGGAAAGAAAAAAGAAAGATGACAAAGTAAAGTTGAGGGGGCTGGTATGTGGTCCACATCTAAGAACCAACTGAAACTGTTAACAAGTATGGTCTCTTCAGACTATGTTCTTTGGGCTTCTAACCTAGCAAGTAAATCACTATCACAGGGGAAGAGAATTTTCTTTCCTTAAAAAGAAAAAATACTGAACTAATCTGGGAAAATATCTCCGAACTCCTTGTCGCTATATGCTAGTTTGCAAATGTGAACTAAAACAAAAGTCTAATTTTAAAAATGCCCTGCAGGCTACCAAGTCATAATTATATTAGAAGACTTTCTGAAACATGTACTTTTCCCTTAAATCAAGCCTAATATTCAGGAAGCCGTTGTCAACTAATGTGGATCAAAATAGATAATTTACATTATGATTGATGTGTTCATTCTTTTTATTTTTCACGAAGACAAATGCATTGAATACTCAAAAAGAAGTGTTTGCAGAATAATCAACTTGGCACAAAAACTATGAAAATATGAGCACGGCTGAATGAAACTAAAAAAAAACAAGGGCAAATAGAATCAAGTGTAATTTCCACTTTTCTAATAAAGAGCTGCTACTAAGAACAACTTCCAAACTTCTCAAATGCCTCATGAGAATCTATGAAGAAATACTCAGAAATTAATTTTCTGAAAACGTCTTTATATGGTGCCCATTACAAAAAATGGTATTTTGGGTGAATATTTAGGATAAGATTTAATCATACTCTTTATAAATAATTTTAAGCCACACTGCTTATAAATAAATATGGACATACACCTTTTAAGACAGTAAAACTATAATCTTTAACAATGTTACACACACAACACAATTTCCCCTTGCTTTTAAGATTGTCTTTGATGTCTTGATTGCAAGTGAGGAAAATATGGACAAACTGTGTAAACCAGACATTTAATAGAAATTTCTCAATATTTATAATCCACAGATCATCCTGTATTATTTGAAAAGAAAGAAAATTATTCTCCTTGTTGGTTTTGAAGAGCTAAGAAATTTTTTAAAAATATTATTTGGGTAAGTGGCCTTGGCAACAACCTCAGTAAGTGTATTTAGAAGAAATAGGCAAGTTATTATAGTGTATAAAAAAGTATTTTAGCATCTGTTCAAAATCATTTAAGTGACTACCTTAACCCCAGAAATGTATCCTAAAACCCAGAAAAATTAAAACCAAACCCATGCTTAACTTTTTAATCATTTTCTTCATTCTAAATTGTTCATGCTAATGAACACAATATCATGGCTTTATAGATTTCTTAGACACAATTTTCAACGTGGCTGAGACTGAACTTATCTCATATTAGGAAACCAAAAGGTCTTTTTCCTTAGTGTTTAAAAAATAAATGGATATAAAGTAAGGGGAGAAGACATTTAAGAATAAGGTCAGACAAAGCACACACTCAGACATACTTCTGGACTCGGATGTACCAATTAGAGAACTGTGAAGAGACAAAATGCCAATTATAGTACATGTAAACATCTATTCAAATTGATAAAGAGCAAACATAAAATGATAGGATGATATTTTAACAGTCGTCTCCAGACAGGAACAGGTCTTGCTGTTGTAGTCACAAAGCTAAATTCAGGCAATGATGATCTCTCTCTGCTGGAAAAAGAGAAGACTATTAAAAACACTTTGAAAATAGTAAGTAAATCTAAAAACTGAATCACACCATAAATTGATCGCCAACTTTTCTAAACATTAAAAAAAAAAATCTATTTCAGAAAGGAATCAAAATCAAAGTTGAAACAAATTCCACAAAGAATCAGCTTTGGGTTAATGATATTAACAAAACCTCTCTGCATCATGCTTCCTTAAAACATTAAGCCACAAAGATCTCAGCACTACAGCATGGCTGTGGTCTACAATTTCTGCTTAGGAAATGCAGTAACTGACAAAAGAGTAAACTGTTATAGAAGTATGGGTAGGCAAAGTAGTTTTAAGAAATTATGAACAAATTCCAAGACACTGTATATAAAAATTAAAGCAAGAACAATCTTCTTAAATTTCCCAAAGATTTCAAAGTAATTGTGAGTTGGATCTACTTTCCTTAAGCTCCATATGATAATGACTTCATTCTTTAATTAATATAGGACATAAAATTCTATACTAAACACAATGATTAACAACCAAAAATAAAAAGAACACATCAGAATGAGACAGTGCTTGGTATACAAAAGAAGACTAACTTTGGATGATGGGAAGATAAGTGGATGGATGAAATAAAGTTAATACGGAGGAGTAATTAGAAACAAGTAATCTTAAATTGATACCAAAAAAACGCAAAAAATGCTTTCAGTTACACTAAGTAATGAGTACATATTACTGATAAACTGCAAGAAAGTTATTTACCAAATTAAGAATTTTTCTACTAACAAAGTATGACGTTTTCAATTAGAAATTACTGAGAATGGCAGTCATTTCACCAAGATTTATTTCTTTCCTAGAACTTTTAGGTAGCTAATCTGGAAGATAATCTGTCATCTGATAGGTGTATAATGATTGGAGAGAGAAAAAAAAAACTACTCTTCTCTAAAAGCCTGTATACATACCTTAGAATAACTAGCCAGTTCAGGAAGTTAACAAGAACAAGGTAGTTCCTGAGATCTGGGAAAAGGAAATTTTCCTCTCTGCCTTACACACATCATTCCCTGATGGTTTAATCCTAGACTGAATTTTCATTTTTATTTATAGGGCTTTAGAAGAGTAAGAGAAGCCCTGAGAGAAAAGACCAAAAAGTGAACTAATTTAATTAGCCAGAATTTCATGCAGAATTTCATGCAGCCTTTGTTTTAAAAGGCTAAAAGGGAAGGGAAGGGAAGGAAAAAAGCTTACAAATATTTATACAAATTCTAGAAGGACTAAAACTAATTTTCTACAACTGGTTCACATCATGTGTAAGGGGAAGGAAAAAAAAGAATATATAGATTGATAAAGTTTGTATAACACTCTAAAATAACCATTCATATTTCCACATATCAAACAAGCAACTGTTTTTGCTTTCTTAAGTAACCCTTAGAGTCAATGATTAGTGTTCCAAGTAAGATTGGAAATACAGTTCCCATAAACAGTTCTAGTCACAGGAAATTTCCTACATTTAAGCTCAGCGATACTTTCTACAGGTCATCAGCTAAAACACTAAAGTCTCATCTTTATAGTAAACTACTGGTTGATACACTTGATCATATTACAGTAAAACAAGAGCTATGGAATACTCTCCCATTCCTGCAACATGATTTCATTAAATGGTTGGGCATCAGTTAAATACTAAAATTAATTTTTTAAATCTTACAATTATCCAGTAACATTTAAACAACACTGCTTAAGTAGACATAAAATATTGAGTGAAATATGTAAAATGACAACTCAACCATCCCTTGAAGTAATCCTAATCAATCTTTTAACCAATAATATATAATTTCTCTCAATTTTTTCCTGTAAGCAGTGACTACTACATTGTTCTCAATCCTTTTTGACTTCAAATTCAGCTCAGATCTATACTAAAACAAAGAGCTTGCTGGGAGAACTGTAGAATTTAAAATGTGTTTCAAGTTTTAGGTAGCATATTGTAATAGGAAAAGTGTTTTAGCCTTTGAGTTTAGAAGCAAAAGGAAAAGTTATAGGTAGGAAAAGTCTAGTGAATTTGGAAGTTTATCTATACTTTAAAGGTTAAATGAATTTTGCACCAGCCAACGGTGAGCATTTGGGAACACTTACATATAAAACTGTACCAAGACATGATATACAGATTATCATAATCAAATCTAAGTTGCTTCCATTGATGACAGAAATAATGGCAACAGATAGGGAGAACTGGTACAGATATATTAAATTGTTTTAGATCAAATACTAATATACCACCAAGGAAACTGTAGATGTGCAAAGGACCTTACAGATCATCTAGTCCAAGCCTTTTCATTTTACAGACAAGGAAACACTCCTGGTTGACACTTGCTTAAGGCCAGACAGTTAGTTGCAGAGCTGGGACCATAAGCTAAATCTCTTATCTGGTATTCTATGCGAGGTCATCTTTGGATATAAAGAAAATTAGTGGGATGGACTAGATTGGTGGCTCTTGGTATTTCTATTCTTATACACTGACAGAAACCAAAAGCTGTTTTACTCCTGAAACTGACAACATTTAATACTCCAAATTATTAATGTCTCACTTAATTGCTGTGGAAATTCCACTAAGACTACATGTACATTCCTCCAACAGTATTTGTAACCCCACTGTTGCAATACTTAACTGTATCACTTGTTTAGCAAAATAGTCTCAATAACGGAGAAGACCTTCAGGAGAGACTTTTGAAAAATTGATAAGAATTAACAAGGGTGGTAATTGTCACTCCATTATTGGAGATTTAAATATGCATTCATTCGTTAATTCATCCAACAAACATCTGAGTGCCCACTATGAGCCAGGCTTTGTGATAATCACTAGAGATAAAAAGATGAATAAGACATGGTCCCCTTCCTAGAGGAGCTTGTAATTTAGTGGGGAAGACAGACATATAAACCAGATAAATTATATTACAACATAAGTACTGTAACAGAGATATGAACAAAGTGCTGTATTAGAAGGGAGTGTAAAGGTATGAACTAGCTAATGACCAGGAAGTCTACTAATTTTGTGCAAGAACTACCACATTTACTGCAAACACAATCTCATGCTCAATCAATAATTAGGAAGGAGTAACAATGTAGAAGTAAAAAAAATAAAAAAATAAAAAATTGGCACTGAAATCAGAATGCCGGCATTTAAATCTAGTCCTTTCACCCACTAGCTGTGACTTTGGGCAAGTCACTCCAACTCTATTAGCCTAAGTTTCCTTATCTGTAAAATGGGAATCAGCAACTACTTCAAAGGGATATCTTAAGTTTTAAATCAGAAACATGATAGTACATACAGAGTACTAGTATTTATAAACATATTAATTTTAAAAATCCAATCATTAAATACTAAGTAATATTTATAGCTGAGATCTTATTAATGAGAATAATAATATAATTGTGACCCTAATGAATGTGTGTAATGTTTAATCCCCATACTTTGGGACCAAACTGAAACGCTTGTTTTCTGATTCATTCAAAGCAATATGGCTTAAGAAAACATTTTAATTTTGGGTTACTAGAGAATTTAAGACTAGGGAAACTGATAAGCTATTTATGGATTTTAATAAGTAGGAAGTAATTATTTTACAATAATTTTTAAAATATCAGGCTAAAATGTATTAATCAAATTATAAAGCCAAAAATCAGCATGGAGATTTAACTGGCCTTTGAAAGATTTTCTTTCTTTATAATACCTGTTTGGTGTAAAGAGAAGAAACGTGAGCCTCTGCCAATTTGGCACCTTTCACGACTACTAAAAAGAAAAGAAAACAAACTTACCTAATGAATCAGAATAGCACATAGTCAACATACAAGAGACTACATAAAAATATATCACAGATCTAAGTAAAGAAGTTTTTGAGTAAAGTCACTATTTTGACAAAAGAAATTGATTTTGAAATTTTAAATATTAACACGTGTACCAACTGCAAGCCCAAACATTCCTATGAAATAGCATTATCATCAGGAACATATATACAACTTTAACCCTAAATGTGCGAGGAAAAAAAAAAAAGAGGAACAGCATCCATTATTTACCCCACTGACAGAAGATTATGGTGTTTGGAATTACAGTTGTGACTGTGAGGATCCCAGTATGGGAAGAAAGTGATTTTTTTTTTTTTTTTAATGTGACATTTAATATAATCACTATAATCTCAGAAGGGGCAGGAACACTTGCAACTGAAATGATGAATTTTAAAAGATAAACAGGTAATCTCCCACCCCCTCAATCTACAAAGAATGCATTTATTTCCTGAAACTGCTGTTTTATCAACTTTCAATGATCACGTTCATTTGCCAGAGAAATCCACTTAAAAATCACAATATTGTGTCAAATGTCAAAGATTTTTATACAAAGTATAGGAAATGCACACTTAAAATATCAGACTGGAACACTTACCAAACAGTGTTTTCCTAAAGTAGTATCTATAGTACATTTCTTTATTCATACATCTTCAAATGGTCAAGTTTTCTTTCATACATCCAAAATGTAATGTGATGTTTTCTTATTCACCAAATGTTAGCTCTACTTGAAGTCTGGTTCCAAACTAATCAGCCTGCTTTTAAATTTTAAGACAGCTGTTGAAAATTTATAGGATCAAACCAAACTGAAGTGGTATAAATTTTTAACATTGGATTGTACATTATTTGTAAAGGTACCAGTAATCATTATTAATAAGTTAGTGATTATAGCTCCTTTTGTGATAATTGGGGGGAAGGGTAGATCACCATCTGGAATGGTCTATTTATTTTAATTTTTTTTCTTTTCTTTTTTTTTTTTTTTTTTTTTTTTCTTTTTTAAAATCAAGGAACATTGTCTTGGTCTTTGTGGGCTTTTTTTTTTTTGTCATTTTCTTTTCTTCTCTTTTCTGTTCTTTTCAAGAGACCATTCCGCTTTATTTTTAACATCTGAATGTATAAGGACTCATATGCAAAGCAGTCATACACCGTTATCATTAAAACCCATATGGTAAAATACATACACAAGTCCAACAAAAGGCTAATACATAGTAAAGCCTAAGCATACTACTATGTAATATTATGAATACATAACTTGGAGACTTTAGTTAGAGTACTATGTTATCTATTCATTTTTGAAAACATTCATTAAGATTTTAAATGCAAATTCATTCCTTATTTGGAGTAAAACAAAATCCTCTAAGTTATAACAAGTATTGGTCATAAGTTTTTAGACCTATTCATTAAATTACAAAGAACCCAAAGAATTCTGTAATGTTCAGTAGAAGTATGTAATAAAAACATTGCATATGTTTCTAGTGTGATGTCTTTAGCAATTGTTTACTGAAATAAAATGCAAACATCAATCTTTCAAAATACAGGATCAGAAGGTAGTTTTCTTCTCTTTTGTCTATTTGTGAAATCCATCTTCATCACATTTTACCAAAAAATTGTTTTTACAAATATGTAAAAGTACATTAGATAATACTAATGAAACACAGGTAGAGTTCTAGCATATGCAGATCAATGATCAGTCAAATCATCTTCTCCAAGAACGAGATTCATTGTCCTCTTCTTCTTCATCATCATCTTGAAGTAATGAGTCATCCACCAAAGACTCTTCCTGAAACTTTAGGTTAAAATGCATTTAGGAATTTACCCAAAAAAAAAAAGAAAAGAAAAAAGGTGACACTTTTAAATACTGATTTCTCTCAACAGAGTCGAATACAAAAGGTATTTCTATAGCTACAATATTCAAGAAACAAAGAAAAGCAACCTTTATCCACTCAATGGTTTCTCTACAGTATCTATTCTATTGCTTCTAGCAAACAAGCACTAAAAAAATATCTAAGTAAGCTTTTTGTACATGCCATTTCTCCTGCCTCACTCAATCAAATTATGCCATCTTCTACACCTACAAAACATTGCTCAATACCTTTTGTTGGAAAAAAAAAAAAAGAAAAGAAAAAAGAAATGAAAAAAAAGAAAGAAAGAAAACATCAATAAATCTTCTCTGACTTACCCTAACCCTGGACACTAAATCAACCAATTAACTTGTAGAAAAGTCTATCAAGATTTATATTTCTTTTCTGCTATATGTAACAAACATTTCTTTTATAGAATTCCTTGCTTTTCCCCATTCCCTTCATAAAAGCTTCTCAGACTGCTTTTCAAACTTTTCAAAATACCTAATACCAGGAGCTCTCCTGCTTTTCTCCCCATTCAATTCAAACTCATGGAAGGACAAAGGTATAATCTAAAATATAAAATGACAAATCATGTATATGAGTTTCAAAATACACATTTTATTCTTGCATTTGACTACGGATATGTATAACAGCCTTGAATGCTCTTCAAACAAAATGAAGTGCCATTACAAGAATCTAACAAAGGTA